>NC_136524.1:62070691-62163191 GCF_053919585.1 Euprymna scolopes
ACACACACACACACACACACACACACACACACACACACACACACACACACACACACACACACACACACACACACACACACATGTATATATATTTTTAAATATATATTAGTGATGGGGCGATTCCAATATTTCTCTTGGTTCCGATACAATTATCAATTCTGATTCTTTTCGGATTTCCAAATATTTAACTATAAAGTTGTTAGTTTTTCACGATTATCATAAAAAACACGGTTTAAATGTGTGCATATTTTTTAAACATATAAATACACATATGACGGATGATCTATCGATTTTAATTTTACTGGTAGTTTAAAATCAATAGATTTCCATTATTTTATTATTGCTCATATAAAATTTTGCGTTAGACAAAATCTAATGAAAAAGACATTCAAAAGAATCGCTTTTTGGCATCAGAACATAGGCACAATTTCTTTCTGATTCCAATACCGATTCCAATACATTAAAAAAATTCTGATTCTTCCAAATAATCGTCCCATCCCTAATATATATATATATATATATATATATATATATATATATATATATATATATATATATATATATATATATATATATATATATATAAGTAGTTAATATATCATGTTAAAGAACACTTTAAAAAAGAGTTAAAAACATATTTAATTTTAAAAAGGAAGCATTAAATAAGTGGACAGACTTTAATCCGTGGAGTTTCGAAGAAATACTTTCCTTCTCATCAAAGTTAGGATTTAGCAAAATGCGGGATCGGATTTTGCTTGCAAAAGTATTTCATGAAACTACAAGTAAGTCATAGATCTTACTTGGTAACAAAAAGGGAAGCTGAAAGAATATGGTGAAGAAAAAGGTGATTTCACTCTTTTTTTTTTTCATTTTTCTTAAACTTTTTCTTCTAGGGGATGGGACATCCAACCAGATGTCTGACATTTACCCCTATTTTAGTGAGTCCAACCAAGAGATCTTTTCAGGATTCTAGCCGTCCCTTTCAGTGATGGATAGTCTGGTGAAGGGTAAAATCCAAAAATCCAAAAAAGTTGGTTAAGTTTTTATTTCCACAAGTAAAATCCAAGGGAATCGCGTAGTTGGTCCAAAGTAATCCAAAAGGCAGAAATCCATGGAATAATTCATTCACAAATGGGTGCAAAGAAAAGGGAACGAGTTCAAATAATATTATTAAAAGGAAAATAAGATAAGGACAAAACAGATTTTACTGATTGATATAACAATTAAGTGATTGATTTTGTGCTACGAAACAGATCCTGTCAAGAATTGTAAATGCCAACTAAATTAAAGGAATAAATTATAAGATGGTCAACATCATGAACTTTTGTCATTGATTGATTATATATATATATATATATATATATATATATATATATATATATATATATATATATATATATATAAAGATAATAACAGTCTTCACCTTTGGCCGTTCATCAAACACTTTATTTGTTGCCAAAACTAATGTTTGGAGGATTAATCGGAATCAAGCATCGAAAAATCTGAACATTTTAGGTTATCAGATTCAGTATCAGTATCTTTTTATTTTTGATGAAAATTGCTCAAGACAAAGCGTAAAACCACTTGATGTACGGAGCTAAAAAAAAATGGAAGATGATTATCGCAAACACAGGAGCTGCCTATTAGACTTAGTTTTGAAAAGATCGGGGCTATAAGTAAGAGGAATAGAAAGGATGTTCCGGAAACCTGCAAAGAAGGTACTGGAATAGGAAACTATATTAGAATGAGGAATTAAAACACTGAATTAAAAAAAAAACAACAACATATAACTAGGTATCTCATTCTGACGAGATGTAAATTTTCTTATTAGTTTCTTCAAACATTCTACCTACCGGGATGCCAAACATTCATCTGCTAATGCAGATATTCCAACCAAGAGATCTTTTTAAGATTCTGACCGTCCTTTCAGTGCAATTGTTTGAATTTCTTTTGCACTTGGTTTACCAGGTATATTTGCCAGGTAGTTTTTAAAATTCTTTTTCATGAGTCCAGTTACTCCTATAATAACTGGAATGATAGAGATCTTCCTAAGATTCCAAGAAAGGAAAGAGCTGCTCAGAGCATCCTTTACTGCTTTGACAGACTACGAAACCGATTTCCTCTTCTCTGCCCTACTACTTCTTTCTCACTGAAGAGATGTTGCTAGTCTTTATCATTATTTTCACTGCAGTTACTTGACTGAGCTTCAATTTATGATCTATCTCAACCTTACAAAACATTCACAACTAAGATTCGTTTAACCACAACCACTGCCAATAATTTTCTTTTCTCTCTCAGTCCAAAAGTTTCTAAAAGCAACTCTAGATATTTAGAAATTTAAAAATAATCAAAATCAGAATGAATGATTGTGTCTGAATTGGGAATTTTGAACAGAATCAGTAAATGTATCGGAGTCAGGAAAAATATTGATGTAAACATGCATGTTTTGCTGATGCATACGAATGGAAGACGTTGCAGTGATATATGCTTATTCAAAGAAGAAAGGGAGACACAAAGAAATGAAGATATCTCTGGCCAGAGTCAGACCACCTAAGAGATATTTTCTTTGAAAAGATAAGTATCTCATTGAATAGGAAACTCTTGCTGGGATCGGCCGTTGTGAGAAAAACAATACCCAGAGTTCTTATCTTATCTGATCGAACTGATATGACTGTCTCTCTCCAAATTTCCCTGTCTTCCAACAGTTGCCTCAGATCTTCAGGACCGTTGGCATTATGTGCAATTTGCTTGATGTACGTGGATCTAGGTCATCCTATGCCTGTGTGCCAGTGTTGCAGAGTCCACAACAATACATTTCTTCACCAGTTCTTGCTCCTCTGGCAGCGATAAGTAAATCGTTGACATCACTCCCTTATGGAGATATGGCAGGTAGGTTGCCATAAAATTGCTGCTTCGTGGATGATTTTGCCAAGATATATTTAACACTGTTCATAACCCTGAGTAAGCTGCTGATAAGTCCCCATGAATGGAGGCTGTTTAAATTTTATATCCAGTGAATGTTTCAAGTGGTCAACATTTGGGTGGCCGAATAGTGGCCACTAACAAAATGACCAGAATCAGTCAGGGGGTGAAAAGGATCCAGGATGGTAGGAAAGGGAGGCAGTCATTGTAAACCTTCAGGATGATGATGATGATGATGATGATGATGATGATGATTATGATGATGATGCGGAGGAGGAGGAGGAGGAGGAGGAGGAGGAGCTGAACGTTTGAGGCAGGCAGTTGATTTTCTTAAGAGATGTTGAAAATTTTGACGGTGTGCCTCTCTGAGCAGGTTGGATCCTTTAGGACTCTCAAAGGACTATTCAATGGGATTTATATGTTTTAGTCTGATCAGGCAAAACTCTCATTCTACAAGTTTGCCATTCATTCTTGGGACGGTCAATAACACTTGTAATACCCCCCCCCCAAAAAAAAAACCCCCCAAAAACATTATTTTCTTATAAACTGGACTGTGTTTTTTTGTTTTGGAAGGAGAATTCCTTTGTTGCAACACTGATTGAAGCAAGCAACAACTTTTGACTGACACGAGTGGATGATCACTGCCGGGACAGTGAATACACAAGAACATTTTCATGTTGCAGGGTTTTACATGTAAAAAGTGAAACAATCAGATTTACAAGTGATTTTCCAAGTGGCAACTAGAAATAATAAAATGCTTATATTTTTTCGATTGTGTATTTTTTTCACCAACACTCATTACTGAATGAAAATGTCTTTTCAACCTTTATTTTTTATGTAATAAAACAAGCAAAGTCAAATTATTTAAACAATAGAAAATTTAAAAGAACTCATTTTTATTTAACGAAAGCTGTTAAAAAAAAAAAATCTGAATAAATTCGAATGTTTATATTTTCAAGTCTTAATATAAAATGTGGTGTATATTTAGAATTACACTTATTTAAAAATAAAATATACAGAAAAATCTTTATAATGTATGTACTCGTCACAGAAAGAAGATGTCATATTCCAAAAATCGTGTGGGTTTGCCTAGTAACTTTTTCTATTCGACTAATAAACAAAAATATCTAATTGTCAAACGGCAATTAAAAATACCTTTGTCCATGGAACCCTGTATTGGAATGGTCCCATCACCAGTGAAGCCACATTAATATTGTCTTTTTTTTGTTTCACTCTTTCACCCCAAACAAGGCATATCGTCACTTGGACATAAGGGGCTACTAATTGGAACCGTGCCTCGAAAAGATTAACAAGATGTTGGTTTACATTACATTTAAACTTCTGCATATCAGTACCGTTAGAGAAGCAGGTAGCAGGAAGGGAATTCCAAAGTGTAGCTGTTCCAGGGAAGAAGCTATTAAGAGTAGAAAGCTTTCTGGCATTTAGAGACCTCAACAATGAAGGGGTGTGATTTTGCTGCAAAGCTGGTTTGTTGGGGATATGTATCACTTATATATATGACTTCTTTACTAATCCAACTCTATTGCGTGCTGAAAGAAGATGTAAAATGGAGTTTTTGTTTAATAACTTCCAGAACTTTAGGTAACCTTCAAGAATACACCGACAATAATGCTACAGTTTATTTTCTGCATAAGTACAGCAGTGAGATGCACTTCTATATATACTAGTTCTAGGCAAGAAAGACTAGTGCACAAAAGAAAGACAAAACCTTTTTTATAACAAAAATGATGAAAGGATTCATTTAAATGGAAGAATGCATTGGACAGTCTCAGAGAGAGGAAACAAATAAAAAAACTCTTTTATAACAACAACAATTCTATTCCTGCTACCTGTTCCCTTTACTGTACTGATATGCAGAAGTTTAAATGTAATGTAAATCAACATCTTGTTAATCTTTCCTAGGCATGGTCTCAGTTAGTAGCCCCTTACGTCAAAGTGCCGATGTGCCTTGTTAGGGGTGAACGCGAGTAAAAAATAAATAAATAAATAAAAAATAACAAAGAAATGGTTTATTTAAATGGAAGAAAGTTGGACAGTGTCTGAGAGATGAAAATGAAGAGTTAAAAGTTCTTTGGGTTGTCAAAGGTCAGTCAGCAATTATCTTCAGGCAAAGATGGTCTCTGCTTGCGAGTCCAGTCAACAAGGAAAGGAGATGGTTTTCCTCAATGTATCCAGGATTCTTGATGACTGGCCACACAATCAGAGATAGAGGGGGTGGGGGTGGGGTGGTTGATACCCCCCCCCGGCCAGATTTGGTATTTATTTCCTTCTCACCACAGAAAGATGTGACTTAGATAAAAAAAATGGGAAAAGTCAAGCCAGCGCCCTTAAAAGAGGAGCATTCTGGCTTGTTAAAAATTGTCTGGACATCTTTGTTAGCATTCCCTGGTCATGGCGCCCCAGGCAGCAAGCAATAAACTTACTCCACCCAAAAGACAGGAGGTAAAGAACTGCATAGGACCAAAGCCATACCTCAGTCAACAGGTATGGACCAAAAGTTTTGGTGGAAACCTGCTGAACGCATTTTTAAATGGGCATGTTACATTTGGGGGGGGGGGGGTTCATAAAACAAACAAATGATGAATTCATTCATTTATTGTGATCAAATTTATTATGGTTAAACATAGCTGGGGCGTTAGTTGACTGTGTTTACATAATCTTGGCTAATTCTTAAGAACAAAGGTTTTGGTTATGAAAAAAAAATGGCACGCAACAGCAAAAATGTGTGCCTGTTTTACAAGTGTTTTAATGGAATTTGTTCTGATGAACTCATTGCACTTGTGCCCCCTCGACGTACATATTCCCGACAAACCTGTTTAGCAACAAAATTTCACACTTTCACTGTTGAAGTCCCTAAATGCCAGAAAGCTTTCTATTCTAATAGTTTCTTCCCTCGAACAGCTAGACTTTGGAATTCCCTTACTGTTGCCTGCTTCCCTGTTTGTACTGATATGCATAAGTTTAAATGTAACGTAAACAAATATCTTGTTAATCTTTCCTAGACATGGTCCCAATTAGTAGCCCTTTACGTCCAACTGGTGATATACCTTGTTAGGAGTGAGTGTGGGTAAAAAAAGAAAAAAAAAATGTGACCGCTGCAGAATTTGTATTTTTTTGTTGTAGCAGCAAGAGTTGAAATTTTTTCATGCAAGGCTGTTCTTGGTTCTTATGGGCGTGGCTTAAAGAGATGTGTATGGATTTGTAATGTTTATAAACATGAGAGCGGTAACATAAGTAACTATCTTTGTTACAGAGTTAACCCTATGCAAGCCAGTCATTGTCTGTGCTGCCCATGTCCATACCACTATTCTACCTACAGCCAGAATCATTAGAAATACTATTCCCCATAGCGGATCGATATTGCCGATCACATATGCTATTACCAGGCAAACTGACTGCTCAGGAATGATGCAAACAGTCACCTTATTGATATACATTAAAAATAGTCAAAGTTTGTTACAGTTAAAGAAGGCATACTCAGTGGCTTCTTCTTCAGTTCTGCCACACTGTAGACCAAGGTTAGCCAAAATGGGCTCCATGGAGCCTTGGGGCTCCATGAGTGAGGTTGACGGGCCCCAGAAGCCCTTTCTTTAAGAAGACCAAATGCTTTATATGGAAAAATGAAATGGCTGCAGACATTTAATTTTTTGTCTTTTTTACTGGAAAGAGATATGATTCATAACTACAGGTGTAAAGAATTTCAGGATGGTTCATGAAAAAGTAAATAAAAAAAAAATAACAAAAAATGCACAAATCAAAAACTATTAGTATTCTCTGGAATCTGAATGACAAGAAATCTCTCCAGACATCCAGTACTTGCCCTCTTTTGGAAGAACTCCTCAGGGTACTCAGTTTTGTAGCTCCATCTGGTCACAACAACTTTTGATCACCCTATTCCTGTTATTGGGTAATTGCATGTTTTCCACTTGAAGCAGAGTGCTTGTGAACCGAGAGAGAGCCTCAGAAAGGGAGATTCCCATGTCAGTATGAGGGGTACTATTCTCAGCTGTAGTCTGGTCTCTTCCTGGGGTGTTGTTAGAGATTCACCATAGCTGAGGAAGTTTCTTCTTAACTACAGTTATGTTGTGCTGGTTCAAGTCCATGGCTTTCATCACTGATAGCGTTTGTGATCTCTGGTTGGCTGGCAACTTCCTGTCTCACATCCGAAGGAACAATGCCAGTTAAGAGGTGCGGGTTGTTCAGGTTGATAGGCTTCAAGCAGCCAGTAATCAAGTAGCAAGTGTTGTTTAATGCTGAGTTTAATATTTTGACATGAGCTGATCTTTCCCAAACAGGATGAGCGTACTCCTCAAATAAACAGCTCAGGGCCAAAGGAGAACATTTTAATGTGTGTGCTGTGGCTCCCTACTTGGAATTGATCAATTTCTGTAGGATGTAGTTTCGGCAGGGCAGTTTTTTTTTTTTTTTTTTTTTACAGGGTAGTCACCATTTATCAAGGCTCAGAAGCCACTCGGGGATAAGGGTTATTTCGTGTACAGTAATCAATGGGATAGTATCATAGTAATTGTTAGTATTGGAGATTTGATAAAGTGTCTTACTTAAGGGGACTTTCATGTTTATCTTCTTAACATGTCCCTTGAATGAGAGAATGTGCTCCATCGTTCAACCAAGGTAGACAGGGTTAGTGCGATTCTCAAGCTGTATTCCAGACCAAGGGGTCGGTTGGATTTACGGTTTCTGAGATGAAACAAACAGACATGAGTCTTTGCAAGGTTTGTATGCATACAGTATAATCACGTTAACACACCAGTTCTAAATAAATCACCAGTAAAGCAATGTTGAACCTGGTTAGTATCAGATGGGTGACCATTTGAGAATACCAGGTGCTGAACGTAGGAAAACGTCAACACCTCTCTGCAAGAACTGCAAAAACTTAACGTTGTTTCACTTAACCGAGATATACAGTGACTGGAGACTGCTTGTGAACTTAATATTCCCATGAAGCTTTCTACTATGGGAGAAGCCAGTTCAAGCCACCAAGGAATGCCGCTGGCATATATATATATATATATATATATATATATATATATGATGATTGCAACGTCTTGTCAGACGAGTGCCACTCCCTCAGACACTTAAAATCCATGAGCTCAAATGTCTGAGGGAGTATCTATACAAAGATGATGTTACAGAGTCTTAGCTTTGTATGACAGCTAAGTCTCTCTCTCGGTTCAAAATGTTGAGATCCAACAACAAGCAAGAGCAAGATAGCAAGCAACAAATTAAACTGCAGACCAGCTTAATGCGGGTACTGGTCTTCCGCTTTAAATCAGAGATTTGCTTCTCCTAGAAAGGTTGCCTTCACCACGGCTTACGGGAATCCTCTCTACCTCTCTCTCTCTCTCTCTCTCTCTCTCTCTCTCTCTCTCTCTCTATATATATATATATATATATATATATATATATATATATATATATATATATATATATACCAGGTTATAGGTATTCAATTCTTTTTTGTTTTTATACACCTCCCTCTAACGCCTCTATGAGCCCCCCCCCCGTTCATCCTTACACCTCTTGGTCTAATGATTTCCTATTAACTTCCTTCCCCCTACACTGATAACCCTGAATACGCCTTCTTTCTTCTTTCCTTTTTATTCTTTCTTTTCTTCTTTCTTCTGCCGTTATTTGAATGTGTTGAGCATATATGCCACAGAACTCTTCTGCCCACTTCGCTTAATAATTTAATAACATTTTATTTGAAGTAAATAGAACGTTTTCTTTTTCTTTTATTTCATTTGAGGACTGATTTCTTCTGTAGAAAACAACCATTTTTTTTTTTAAGTCTTATGACGAGGACTTGTGGTTTTAAGTGACCATCTGGCCGAAACATTAGCATGTCCAGTGTCAACACCTTGTAACTTTGTTTACATTAATGACACACACACACACACACACACACACACACACACACACGCACGCACGCACGCACGCACGCACGCACGCACGCACGCACGCACGCACACACACACACACACACACACACACACACACACACACACACATATATAAAATAATTTTCCTTGGATTTTACTTGTGCAAATGGAAATTCAATTAACTTTCTTGAAGTTATAGTTTTGGATTTTACCGTCTTTGGATTTTTTTTATCTTCCACCAGACTATCCATTCACGTGTAATCACCTTTTTCTTCACCATATTCCCTCTGCTTCACTTTTTTGTTATCAAGTAAGATCTTTGACTTACTTGTTGTTTCGTCAAATACTGTTGCATGCAAAATCCGATCCTGCATTTTGCTAATTCCTACCCTCTGATGAGAAGGAAAGTATTTCTTCGAAACTCTGCGGATTAAGGACTATCCACTTATCAAGTGTTTCCTTTTCAGATTAAATATGTTTTTAACTCTTTTTCAAAGTGTTTTTTAACATGTCTTATTTACTGTTTGCTCGTATATATATATATATATATATATATATATATATATATATATATATATATATATATATATATATATATATATATATATATATATATATATATATATATATATATAAGTGCTTACTCTTGTAGTAGAGGAGTACTCCACCCAAAGCTGAGTTGAGATTTGCTTCTATTGATTTAAACATACTTTCTTGAGATGTCAAATGTCACATGAACAAACATCTTGCCTGTAAAAATCTGTCCACTAATTCACCTCTCAGTAAGAATATTTCGTGTTTGTACTGAATAAACAATAAAAGAAAAATATTTTAATTGTCTTCACTAAAATATTTTTCTCGATTGTGCAATATAGTTAACAATAAAAAAGCAATAATAAATAAAATACAAGTAGATAATAAATGACTATTACCAAAGGCAAGAAAATTTTCTGTTCTGTTTATCTCGATAATTTCTAAGCGTGCTTATTAATTGTAAGATTTATTAGCTATTCATTTGTTAGCGTTACTTTTACTACGCAAAGCCAGCATGCTTTCCAACATGGCCGACAATTTTGCCGAGACTTGGTCAGGCTTTAAAGATAATAATAATAATAATAATATTAATAATAGTAATAATAATAATCCCCCCCCCCAAAAAAAAGGCATTAACTCAGGCTGTTATGTTATGGGGTTATATATATATATATATATATATATATATATATATATATATATGCGTGTCTTGTATATTTACGTGTCTAAATTTTCGTATCGGCTACTGTTATAAAATACTCTTCTATTGTCATATGTATGTGAAATGTTCATTGTGTCCTGCATGTATATAAAATGTTTGTTGTGTGTGGGCGCTTTTTCACAAATACACATAGTTACAAACGTGACACGTAAACTTTCATAGACAGCTTTTTACAATCAAACGACAACAATATGTTTACTCATCTCAGACCAAAGAATCACATACCTTCTTATTGGTCCAAACTTCTAAAAGAACACCACACAACGAGTTATATTTCACATGGTTTTATTCATTTTATGGATTTCCTTGTCAGAGTTTAGCACGCTAAGTCTCTTTCTACATGTTCAGTTGTTACCCTGTCCACTTCCAACAGAACCTTCTGCACTTCTCTTCACTACCGCATTTCTCGCCAACTAATCAGCTTCATCTCTGCTAACTAACTATTACGTCAACAGAGCAGACCAAATCACGTGTCGTTCACATAAGCTAAAATATGCTTAACCAAATTCCACCACTACACCGAAAATTCGTAAATCGACTTTACTTAACTTCTTCTTAAATTCCTGACTAAATATTCCAAGCTGTAAATACATGTTTTCCAAAATCTAATTATTTTATTTTTGTAATAATAATAATATCCGACCAAGTTATTCCGCATTGTCTGGTCAATATATAACAAGACTGATACCACACAAAATAATTGTGAAACATCAAGGAGGATGGAAGGACTGAGAAGGGAAAGCACTAACCAGACTTCCACTGGATGAATCTGAAGCTTGGGGAGGCTTTTTGCCACTCAAATTCCAGTAAAGATCAATGAATGGTTGTTGTCAGCAAGAAATCAATGGCAAGCAACTGTTGCGATAACGCAAAGTCATTTGAAAAGGTTATTGAAAACAGTGGAGAGTACAAGAAATCTGGAACATTTTTTATTATTGCTTATTATCAGTGAGTACAAATAATAATAATAATAATAATAATAATAATAATAATAATAATAACAAAAAGTTTACCCTAATCCGAATGGTAACCCACTTTAGATCTAGGAACATGGTTCGCTATACCCTACTTTTTTTTTTTTATTGCCATCTTTTTTGTTTGAAATTTGTGACCTAGTCCCCTCGAAATTGTCGGCCATGTTGGAAGCTATGTAAGTAAAAGTAATGCTAAGAAATGCATAGATAATTTTACAATCAGTGAACACACCTGGAAATTATGGAGATGAGTAGAAAAGTAAAAATTTTTGCATTTGGTAACAGTTTTTCGTTATCTATTTGTTTTTGATTTTTTTTTCTTATTTGCTTTTTTGCTTGTAAACTATACTGCAAATTGTTATCTTTCATCGAACTCATTAAAAGATATTAATTTTTTTCGCTTCATGTTTGTTTTTTTTAAAAAAAAACATAAACATGTGCATCGTCATTCACGAATCACAATAAGAATGCGAAAGAAAGATTGGCAAAAGGACCCATTTGGAGGGTAAGTCATTGGAGGGGGAAAGAGAGAGAACAAGTTGACCTTTTGGCTGGCAGCAAAGAGTAGTAAGTGTTCTTCATCTTTTATATCCGAGAAGGAGAAATTCTTCTAGACTGACGCAATTTTAAGTTCTTTTTGTTCCAATCTAGTGTCCTTCTTTGGAGCGTCAAATTTTGAAAATCTAGCATACAAAAGGAGACGCACTCTGGCCCACGAAAATGCGTGAGCAGCCCCGTCAGCATTCGCCAATTAGCAATAAATTAATACCTTCTTAAAGAGAGAAAGTAATACCTCAGCTTGAGAGATGTAAGCTTAGCCCATACTGAAAAGTGATCCAAACTGTTTGTCTGATTGTCAAGGATTTATCTTCGACTTGGTGCAAACAGAATTTACTCAAGTAAAAAAAAAAAAAAGAAAGAAAGCAAAAAAAAAAAAAAAAATGAAGGAAAAACGAACAAAGCCAGAATATTAAAGAAAATGTGGGAAACAAAGCAAAGGAGGGAAAGACGAAAAAAAAGTAAAAATTGGAATAAGTATTTACAATATACTTCTAAGTCTGCTGAACCAATGGCTAATCTCTCCCTCTTGCACAGAGTACAAAAAAGAGTCTCTAACTTAAAAGAGCTCGCATTGTCTACCCAGCTGCAACCCCTGTTCCATCGCCACAATGTTGAATCTATGTGATTGTTTTACATGCACTTCAACAGAATGTGCTCCAACAACTTGCTACGTTGATGCTTCCTCAGCATAAGTACCCTTCTACCAACCTGACAATTAGCAAAACCACTCCCCCTTCATCGTAGAGGTTAACAGATGTCAGAAGGCATTCTATTGTAATAGCTTCTTTTCTTGAACTGTTAACCTTTGGCTTTACCTCTCTGATCCCCGTTTTCCTGACCAACATGTAGAAATTTAAAGGTAGTAAGAATAAGCATCTTGCTGCACACCTCCCCACTTAGGCTGCCCACTATAAATCTGGCCCCTAGTTCACATCTCAGCTGCACTGTGCCTTATTTGGGGTGAATTAAAGTATATAAAAGAATTTTATGCAAGGAAAGAAGTAAATAAAAATGGAAAATGCAGGAAAATTAAAAATGAAGAGAAAGAAAGGATAGAAGAACATTAATTCGATCTTAGCTCTGATTTATGGATGTAGGGAATCTGTGCGATAATTCTGTAGCAGAAATGTTGACTGCTTTGTTTTTTTTTAATAGCACATTTCATCTCTTGTTCCTCAATCTAACTCTGACTATTAAGCAATAATGGCCCATTTGCGTCGAAGCAGTACACTAGAAAAAATCTATCTTTAGGCTTTTCTGCAACTCGGAATACGAACCAAACTCTCCGTGGGATCTCTTCGAGCTATCTTTGAACCTTTTCTTTAGTCCTTATATGATTCTTTTTCCTATGGCCAGCTCACCTTAAAGGAGCTGTTTTTGGGAGTCTTGAATCTGACATGCAGCATATATGACCTGCCCAACGAACCTAACACTGTTGCAGCATGGCATGTACTGACGGAAGGTTTGACCATATTAAAACATCCATGTCTGGTATCTTGTCTTACTATTTGCTTTTCAACAATCTATGGAAGCAATTCATTTGAAAATGGTTCAGTTTATTGATATGTCTAGCATATACAGTCCAAGACCCACAGGCGTACATGATGGTTGATAAGAATCACAGCTCTGGAATTGTCCAAGTTTGGTCTGCAGCTGAATTCCTCTATGCTCCCACACAGTGGATCAGAGACATATAAAGATAGTGCTTACCTTGGCAGTACAGCAAGTTTGTTGGAGCACATTCCATTGATTACATGTAAAACAGTGCTATTAGCCATGCAATCATTGCCTTTGTAGCATTAAATGTTGCCATACATTTATGCCCACTTTGCATTATATATTGGAGATCATTTTCTATCTATTGCATAATGCTTTTTTGTTTTTATTTTTTATGGAAGTAGCTCCACACAAGGTATGATGAAGCCACTTGTTGTAAGGAGCTAACAAGAATGAAACATGATCATCGCAAAGACAAGAGTCTTACTTTGAAAAGACCAAGGCTATAGATAGGCGGGAAAAAGTCAACAGGAAAAGAGCTCCATAAGCCTTGGAAAGAAGCTACTGGAAAAGGAAGCTATGATTGAAATCATTAGACCAATCAGTACCAACGATTTATCAATAAGATATACAAGAGGTGACACAGGATACATTGCTTCTGAAAAATCAGCCCTTGAGTATTGATGCACTTTTCGATGGAAACGGATATTTAAGGGCTCCATGAACTTAGACTTGGTCGTTATGGAGACAGTTGAGTAATTGGAGCATCCCAGAGGAAACAGAATCGTAGATGTGCACTGCTTAGGCCAAGTGGTCGTGAAAAGATGAAGAAGTTGTTTAAAATGTCCGTCAGAATTAAGTACGTGAGTCCATTTGCCAACACTCAGAATCAACTTGCATCCAAAAGAAAAGTCCCAAAACGTTTCTTCTTTAGCAGTTATTAGTTGGTGACTCTGATCAAGATCTGAGATAAGACGCAGTACTAAATTAAAGATCCACAAAGTGCTGGTGTGAACGATCCTCGTTTATGGCAGTGAGTCATGCTGCACAAAAGAGGAAGATGTTAAGCAATTGGAAACTTTTGATTGTCATTGTCTCCATTGCAGCCTCCGTGTCTGATAACAGTACTTCCTCTTGCAGTATGTTTCTGATATAAAATTAACTCTCATCATCAACAAATCATCATAATGAGACATCAGCACTGGCTGCACCATCAATCAGGAGAGTTCATCTATGAGGCAATTGCTTCAGCTTCCCTACAAGGTTGGAAAAAGAGATGTGGGAGACAAAGAAAAAAACCTAAATGATGATGGTTAAAACTGACCTGGAACCCAATCTTTGTCTCTGTATTTTTGGAGTTTACAGGGAGTAGCTAGAAATCACCAGATTATTGATTTTAAATCGTTAGGCTTGATCAGATTTCGAGAGGGATGCAGGGGCAAGGATGGATTGAGCTGGCTATTTTAAGTAGTAGTTGATTCTAAGTCTTGTGTGAGTAAACTAGTCTCTCTTTTTTAAATTTTCTATCATTTTGTTCTAGCTGGGATGGGGCATTCTGCTAGATGCTAGACATTCACTCGTTATCGCATATATTCCAACCGAGAGATCTCTTTAAGATTCTAACCGTCCCATTAAATGCAATTGTTTGTATTTCTCTTGCATTTGGTTCACTAAGTATATTTACAAGGCAGTTTTTGAAATTCTTTTTCATGAGTTCGGTTGCTCCTATAATTACTGAAATGATGGAAATCTTCCTAAGATTCCAATTTCTTTTCATGTCATACATATAAAACCTTGGTATTTCGTTATCTTTTCCTTCTCAGCTTTGTTTAACCCAGTATCAATGGGAACACTAAATTAATGTGAACATTTCAGTCACCACAGACATGAATGTTAGCAAAAGGATAAACAGGCAGGACCTTATCAATTGGGTGAGAGTGAGGAGAGGAGTTCTGACATGACTAACCAGCAGAGCGTTACCAATGTAGATTAAGGGAAAAGTTTATCAGGCACGTGTATGCAGTGTGATGATGTATGAAAATGGAACCTAGCTAGTAAGGGTTGAGGATATGTGTTGCATGGAGAGAAGTGATATGAGAATGAAACAATAGATGTGTAATGGGATGAACTCAAAGGAAGATTAATCTGGACAGTATTGGGTGATGAGTGCAGAACAGGAGACTTTAATGGTATGGTCACAATGAAAACAACGGCTGAGAGTTCTTGGGTTAGGAAATATAAAACAGTTAAGATCAAGGAAAACATGGGATGAAGCAGCAATAAAGATGGGCCTGAAAGAAAGAGGGATAACTAAAGACCTGTCCAGAGATAACCTAATTTGGAAGTCAGTTTCTTAAAGCTGTCTAGTGCTTGTTAGCATTTAAAAAGAATATTAAACCGAATATGATGATGCTGATTATGATGATGCTGATTATGATGCGGTTGGTGATGCTGCTTAATGATAGTAACCCAACCATTGTGGAAATGATAACGAGCTGAGATGAAAGAGATACTGTGTAAGCAAGAGTAGCATAGAAACACATAAAAGACAGTTTCAGGGTCTTCATTACAGATGACCACACCATATAGAAAGCCATATCTACTGTAGGCACAAATTTTATGGTATCTTGAGGGTCATGCTTACAGGTCAAGTGAGAATAGTCTTGAATCTAATTGAAGTCATTGATAGAAAATGATAGGCCAATGCTAATTTTCACATGGACACCTTATGTAATATTGACATTGCATATTTACAGGTTGGAATAATAACATTATCGCCGTACTAAAGATGACATGATTCCATTTCCGTTTGATAAAAACGTTTTTTTTTTTGTTGCAGACCATCTACTAGTTGACTAGTTGTGTACAAATCCCAAGAGCAATAGGAGCCTTCTATCATGCCTGAAAGTGACACAACATTCAACGAGTGAGATTGGAGATGCGTCGCTGTACGACTCATTCTCTCTACTAATCCAAGTTATAACAATAGGACCATTGCCAGCACCCTCAAAATGCAAATCCGGATGGTTCAATGCTTAAGGGCACAGCTCAAAAAAGTTTCCAACCATGGTTATAATCTTTGGTGTGGTTTCAAGTGAAGGCCACACCTTGCCACCTCACATCTTCAAAGTCAACTTGAAAGTCAACACCAAAGTGTACCTGGATGTGCTGAAGAGTGTGGTGATATCCTAGTGCAATCAAATGGCCACTGTCAGACCCTGGGTGTGTCAGCAGGGTTCAACGCCAGCCCACAAGTCCAAAGAGGCCCAGGCTTGGCTTCAAACTGAGTGCTACAACTTTATATCCTTCTCTCACTCCCCCTCCTCCTCCAACCTGAACCCACTAGACTACATTGTTTGGTCATACGTGGAGAACATCATCAACATGACATCCCATAATGCCAAAGCCAGCCTGATCGCTGCCATCTGCCGAGTATTCACTAAGCTCCCACCGATGCTTGTAGAAAAGGCATGTTCTGAAATCTGTATTGAGGCGATAATTGAGGCTGAAGGCAGCTACATTGAATCGATATCAGATCCATTACATAATCAAGTTACCTTAATTGATTTTTTCAATCAAAGTTTTAAAATAAAGCTGTGGTGTTGTTTCTTTTTAGGGCGATAAATTTATCGTTCTGCCCAATGTATATATTATTCACATAAATTAAAAAATGACGATTTTTATTTATTGCAAACAAAGCACACTGCCACTGAGATGTAAGGGGATATTGTGGATTAGAGGACCAGATGTATAGGGGCATCCTAAGTAGGATGCTGTTCACATTACATTTAAATGTCTGGTTGATTGAGGGGTATTTACAATCTGGACAAGTACTTAATACATTGTGCGTCAAACAATTATACTTCCTCTCATAATAAATACCCCCCCCCCAATCCAACCAACTGGGCTAGCAGCAAAATCGCATCCCTTCTTTGCAAAGCAAACCTAGGGATGTGACATTGTGCTTATGGGACAGGGGCTGGAGCTTGGTAGATAGTATGGGACCTATTAGGTTAGAAATTCTATTTTTGAACCCTATCCAAGGAGAGAGAGAGAAAGAGAGAGAGAGAGAGAGAGAGAGAGAGAGAGAGAGAGAGAGAGAGAGAGAGAGAGAGAGAGAGAGAGAGAGACTAGCGGTTGGTGCACTAGCCCATATGTGACATGCACGAGTGGATGATGGCTTTGTAGAAATGCAGGATACTAGCAAATGTGAGAAGTTTTCTAGCTAAGTAGAGGGAAACCACCTTTCTTGCAGCAGCCTTAGTAGTATCTTCTATGTATTTGTATCAATTCATGTTTCCTTTGAATGTTAGGCCAGTAGTTTGATGAACTCTCGAGTAGAGTGTTTATAACCATAGCAAGAGCAATACGTGATTAAAAGGTTTTTTTTTTTATAATTCTTAAAAGGAAAGGAGTTTTGTCTTAGTAGCATTAAATGCAATCATCCATTTTTGGCCCTATTCCATTACAGACTGGAGTTTATTTTCTTAGGATTCAGCCAATGCATAGGACACGATTTCAATTAAACATTACATAATTTTAACCCCAACCCGATAAAGTATGTATTGTTCATATATTATTGCTACCACACATCTATAATTTATCCATCATTAATACAATATAACTGTCACATAATTAAATCTTGTAAGCACAAGACAAAAACTTTCGCATTCAGTTACATAAACAGATAAACATTTACCTTTTAACAAATGAATTCATCTTTTAAAAGAGGCCCTAATCAAATGAAAAGAAAGAACAAATCAATTCGCCTGAGCGATTGTGTGTGTGTGTGTGTGTGTACGCACGCGCATGCGTGTGTGTGTACTTACTTAGAAACGGATAGCAACTTATTGAAAATCAAGCTCCCCCCCCCCAAGCTAGAATAGAACATTTTAAATACAAACGCGAAACGTTTTGTCTGCCGTATCAAAACAATCATCGACATTAAAAAACCATAAATAGAAAATATGGCGTTACTAACCAGGGGGGGGGTAAAGGGAAATAGGACTTGTATCTTTGTAGCAAGTGATGTTAGTTTAATTTAAGAAAGGTTTTTTAGTGACGTATCCATTTTAAAAAATTAAATTACTTTGATTAATTACTGTTAATATCGACGAAACTATTGCATATATATATATATATATATATATATATATAGAGAGAGAGAGAGAGAGAGAAGAGAGAGAGAGAGAAGAGAGAGAGAGAGAGAGAGAGTAAAACGATTCATAATTTTGAAATAAAAATCAGTTTTAAATCAGTTTGTGAATCGTTTTACTCAATATTAATATAGCTCTAGGATACCTATACCTATTGAGCTTATTATATATCTACAGTACAATGGGCACTGTTTTCTTTTAATTTTATTAATACATTTACTAGTATATTAAAATAAACTCTACTCTTTAGACTCCAGGTCTAATTCCCTCTAATATATATATATATATATATATATATATATATATATATATATATATATATATATATATATATATATATATATATATATATATATATATATATATATATATATGATAGAACAATAACATAACAAACAAATAACACCAAATATTAATTTATTATGAACTGTTGAAAAAATAGTTATAGCTTTCAAATGGATGTCTTTTGATCGTTTGTCTGTACTATATACACAATATTTCAAAATACTATGTTATCTTATTGAATCAAATAACAGCCACATGTTTCGATAGTAATATAGAAGTGATAAATGAAAATAGTAGAAATGTAATATTGCTATCATATATTTAATCACCAATACAACAGCACAGCATTTTAAACACGCAACAGTTGCAACACGCACACTAATACTAATAATAGTCGAATGTTTGCAGGCATACAACACCTCACAAACACATACCATACACACACGTACGCATATTCAGCATCAGAAGGAGACATCACATTAGACTAGTATCTCCTCGACGTAAATACTCCTGACAAACCTAACTAGCAACAAAATCCCACCCCTTAATTATAGAGATCCCTACATGCCGAAAGACTGTCTACTCTAATAGTTTCCTTTTTTGAACGGTTTGACTTTGGAATTCCATCACTGCTCCCTGTTCCTTCCATTGTAACAACATGCAGAAATTTAAATGTAATGTGAACAAACGTCATGCTACTCAAGTCTCCAGTTTTATCTTCACAGGCAACATGAATTGGAATAATTACATGGAGGTGTTTAGTTCGAGAACTTAGACACCAGAGTTGGAAAGTGGGATTGAAAAGTCAGTGACCCCGAGAAGGGGCACCCTGACCTGCAAAAGTACATAAAAAAGAGAAGGTAAAATCTGGAAGGATGAACCTCCTAGAACTGCACAGAACTAAACTCCCACTGTAAAATCAACAGGGACTGGATCATTAAAGGAATGGTCTAATCTCTGTTGATTTTGGGGGCCTGCAAAGTAGATCGGCTCCCTCTATTAAGCTAGAATTTTTTTCACACATGGCAGCGTCCTATATCTCTATAAACCCAGCATTCGCATATACAAGGAGTATTGTTACATTTGGGCAAGTGCTCCACCTATTCTTGAACAGGATGCCAAAAAAAATGAGTCTCTAATCTAATAGATTCTACACTACCTACCAAGTTTCAACCCCTGTCCCATTGTTGAACTGTTGCATTCTTGTGTTTGTTTTAGTACTTCCATGGAATGTGCTCCGATGAACTTGATCCTCAATGTAAATACCATCCCCCAAGACAAACCCAACAGTCAGCAAAATCTCACCCCTTCATTGTAGAGGTTACTAGATGTTAGAGGGCTTTCTACTCTCATAGTTTATTTCCTCGAACCGCCTTTAGAATTCACTCCCTGCTTTCCCCACTGTATCAGCATAGGAAAATATAAATGTAATGTGAACAAACATCTCGCGACACAACTCGATACTTGGGATGTTCCCCCATCCCCAATCTGGCTCTTGTTCACAGAATATCCTTAAGTCGCAATAGCAATATGCGGCATGCCTGGTTAAAAAAAACAAAAAACAAAAACATACACTACATATATGTGAATAACAGAATAACCACACACACACACACACACACACACACACACACACACACACACACACACGCACGCACGCACGCACGCACGCACGCACGCACGCACACACACACACACACACACACACACACACACACACACACACACACACTCCTATGCAATATGCCTAGTAGACGCACCAATAATATTACGCACACATCGCATACACATGTCACATCGTATACTGGCTGTAACTGAAAAACTCTTACACTTATAAATATACACATACATATATAAGCAAAAACACAAGAGTATACTCCCGACCCCAGCCTCACATAGTAATAGTTTGACAGTGGCTTTGTTGCTGTCAGGTTGAAGCATGGTTTTGTTGAGTCCTAGGAGGTCCTTCCTTTCAAGCTCAAACAAGGGCCGATCTAATCACTGGAGGTGCCCCAGTCCCACTGCCCCACTGCCCCATACAGAGAAATGTCAATGGAGTTGCTGAGGCATTTTTTGTAGGCTAGAGTGATCATTGGAGAGCGCTGACTTCTCAAAACCACATCTGACCTTGTGCCTAACCTCCTGGTAACAAGGGAAATAAAGACACACACACACGCGCGCACGCGCGTGTAAAAACACAAAATATACTACACACATACTTAATGCTTGAAGCACTCATACTGATAAAAACGCATACACGAAGAACCAACACTACGCACTAACAACACTCACATACCGATAATTGCACATACACAAATGCGCAAACACAATATTATACACAGACACACGCGCGTGTGCGCTCACAAAGGACTTACAGCTTCTGTTGTCGTCGTTATCGTTCCCCCTCCCCTCTGTCTATCTATCTCCCTGACTCTCTCTTTCTATTTTTCTGTCACTCTCTTTGTCTTTTATCTCTCTATTTATATCCCTCCGCCCTCTCTCTCTCTCTTTCTCACTTTCTCTCTTCTTTCCGCCACCTTCTTTTTATTTATCTCTCATTCACTCACCTGTGTGTGCAAAACTGACAATAAAGCAATTTAAAACAGTATGCAACACCATCGCATACCGATAAATAAATATACACACATGCACGAACACAATAGGAGGATGCCTAGGCACGCGCGCGTGTGCGTACACAAAAGACCAACAGCCCCTGTCGTCGGCATCATTGTCTTTCTCTCTCTTCTCTCTCTCTCGCTCCTTTATGTCTTTCTTTCTTTCTTTCTTTCTTTATCTTTACATTACTACACAGTAACTCACCTGTATATGTGTGTGTGTATATATGTGCGTTCAAGTTGAAAAAAAAAAGCATAAAAACAATATTAATTACGTTCTTACCGTCCACGCAAATTCGAACTGTAAAATCAACCGTGATTGCGAACTATCCGCTGAATATGTGAAGGAATTCCCTCCTAAGACCCCACTGGAAACACTTCCGAAGGTACATGGTCCACTGGGGGTTATCTCCGACTGGTACTCCTTAAGGCAAACTCGAAAATACGTGCTGCAGTTTTGGGAACATTGCGTAATTTCCCTGTCATCTGTGTCCGTCTCACAGCAACAGCTTCCATCCGCCAGCCGACCACGGCTATTGTTGAATTTATTAATTTGTAACTCAAAAAAGCCGGACGCCTCACAAACCTCCAACGCCGGCAAAAGAAATAGAATAAGGGCCGAGATCACGAAGTGAAGCTTCCATGGATTCGTCCGGCTGATCCGGACATGAACGGGCAGCTCTGTATCTTCGATGACCATGTAACGTAAGTTTTTTTTGTTGTGTGGCGGCGGAGGTACGAGCAGGGTGAATCCGATGGATAGGCTATGAAACATTCCTAGGGAGACTCGGATGCCAACAAGAGGAGAAGGACCGAGAAGAAAACCAATTTCCAAGGATCGTCCGGATTTTTCCGATCGATCCGAGCCGGAGCGACTACCGAGTGTTTTTCTTTTATGAACATTAAATCTCTGTATTTTTGTTGACGCTGTCGTTCTTTGACTAAAGTAGTAAATCCACGGTTCGAACAGCAAAACATTCCTCTTTTTGTGGGGCTAAAAATACAACAGGGATACCACTGATTTTTTTCTTCTTTTTTATGATGATCAGTATTAAGTACGCATTGAAGTATGAAGTAAATAAATCCTTGGATCTGTCCGGATCAGGATCCGGTGGACCCGGGTGAATCCTTGAAGGGCATGAAACGCGGTTTTCAGTGATGATGCTATGTTAGGAAATCCAACGTTATCCTGAAACAATAAATATTCCTTCGTAGTAAAAGGCATGGGCCTGACCTCCTCGCGTTTCATCTCATCGTAACTAGAAAAAAAAAAAAGAAAAAAAAAAGAAAGAAAAGAAATACGTTAAACAAACAAATAAATAAATAATAAGCGTGTTGTAAGTTAAGTGCATATATATATATATATATATATATATATATATATATATATATATATATATATATATATATATATATATATATATATAAATTCAAACAACAGTTGAGCTACACAAAAGTGTATGCATTAACAGAGTAATTATATACATATATATATATATATATATATATATATATATATATATATATATATATATATATATATAAAGGAAACACCTAAAATTGTTTATGTTGATGGTCTCGTTGTTTCGTCTTTATTGCAAGACTTTTTCACGATGACTAATAATTATTCCATAATTACATATATACTATAATAAATTAATTAATTATTTAATTTTTAAGTAATAGTTATTATTTAATCTTAACTTTTTAGATCCAATAATAATAATAATAATAATAATAATAATAATAATAATAATAATAATAATAATAATAATAATAATGAGAAGAAGAAAGAAAAGAAGAATTAAAATAATACATGTATCCAGTATTATCCTGAATTATAGAATGAATAACGGGAGTGCTCAATTACTTCTGCGAGAGCATATATATATATATATATATATATATATATATATATATATATATATATATATATATATATATATATATATTTTTTTTAATGGGCACTGTGAAATGCTATGATTATCCATCGGTGCTTTCGGTCTCACGGAAGCAGTGGAAACTCAACCCGCAGTGTTAAAGATACCAAGTGTAACCGGTTCAACAGTCACCCGATGTAACGCTAATGCGCGCATGCATGCATGCATGCATGCATGCATGAATGCATATATATATATATATATATATATATATATATATATATATATATATATATATATATATATATATATATGATATTTGGTTGAAATGTGAAGGTATTTTGTTGCGCCCCCTTCTTGTTGTTCTATTTTCTTTCTTCTTTTCTTCTTTTTTACCGTCTCTCTCTCTCCTTTTAAATTAAATTAAAATAAATAAATGAGAAAAAAAGCTTTCATTCACATATGTTTTTGTAGGAGCATACATGTTGTTCATCCGCCATTATCCAGGCATTCGAGGTTCTATAGTGTAAAAATGTAGTATTTCTCTATTATAACGATTATTATTGTTGCTTTGTTTGTGTATTTGTACGCGTGTGCGTGTATGTGTGTGAGTACATGCGTGCGTTGTGACGTACTACGACTACTACTACTACTATGAAAATTACTATTACTACTACTACTATTACTGTTACTACTACTATTGTTACTACTACTACGTATTACTTACGGCGTTGAAGAGGCGACTGCTGACAGGAAGCACAACTTAACTGACGACTATCCGTGGTGGGAGGCAGAACGTATGTATGAGAGAGAGCAATGAGAGGCAAGGGAAGAGGAGTGTCCTCGGTAGGAGCAAAGACAGGGAAGGGGTTGTCATAAGGTTTAAAATTAGGGAGGGGGCATTGGAGCAAGAGTGTAAAAAAAAAAAAAAGCGGCTAATGAAGAGGTAGGAGTGTAAAGAAGTAAGGGTTATTTGTTAGATATGAAGACGGAGGGAGGGAGAAGGAAAGAAATTGAGGATGTGTGTATGCTGTGTGTGTGTGTGTGTGTGTGTGTGTATGTTGCGCGCGTGCGTGTGTGTATGTGTGTCTGATAGAGATACGCAGAGAGAATGAAAGAGAGAGATGAAGAAGAGGAGGAAAAAAACGAGGAGTAGGAAGGGGAGGAGAAAAGGAAAGAGTTTAGAAAGTTAGCTAGCGAATTAGCGCGCGTGCGAGATAGATAGATAGATAGATAGATAGATAGATAGATGGCTGGTATGGAGAGAATAGTAAGGTTAGGTGTTAGAAAAAGAAGGGAGGGAAGAAAAGAGAGAGCGCGTGTGTGTATATGGAGAAGAGAGAGAGAGAAAGAGAGAGAAAGAGAGAGAGAGTGAGCGAGAGAAGACAAAAGAAGAGAGAAAAAGAGAGATGATAGAGGTGAGAAAATGTGTGTGTGATAGAGAACTGAAGGAAGAGAAGTTGAGGAAAGATATATATATATATATATATATATATATATATATATATATATATATATATATATATATATATATATATATCATTTCGTTTACCGTAAGATGACTGATATTAAGCTGCCATTACCGCGAAAAACAATAAAAAATAAAAATAACATGCTTGACAGTTTCCCACAGGGAAGAAACGCGGAAGATTTTTTGTAGCTTAATTGCCATATATACTTACTACTTACTATATATATATATATACTAGCGTGTGCAGGACCAAAAAGCAATGTTAGTATATGCAATTGGTTGGCAGCTAAAATTATTCCTTTGATCATTATTCTCACCATTTGCTTTTAATCTCCTAGAATCTCTTAAACCACGCCCCAAAAATTACACCTAAAAGAAAAATTACATTTCTACTACTAAACAAGCTCCCAGAGCCAAAAAAAAAAAGAAAAAAAAGTAAAATCGGCGGTCACGTGATATTTTTTCAACTACGTCCGTAGCACTTTGTTCAATTAAATCCCTTTTTGTGCTTAATCTAAAAAAGTGTTTACCAACGCCGATAAAACATTATTTAAGGTGAGATGTTCGTCTAGAAAATCAGTTTGAACCAAAATCAGCACACGGTTAATAAGAGCATTGCGTTTCTGCCTTCCTCGCGCCATTGGGGCTTGGGAAGCAACAATTAATTTCTGAATTAACACACTTTCTTAGGCACCCTGACAACAAGTGTTAAACGCACACACACGTGCGCACACACACATTAAGTGGTAACATGCCTTGTCTAGTGCGATTTCCATAAAAATAGGTAGTATAATTTTTCTACAATTTTATTAAAATAGATAAGAGACAAGAACAAGACTCAAAATAGGAAAAAGTCCAACAACAATAGCATTTCAAGAACGTGACAACAAACATGAATTAATAATTAATTAAAAAAAAAAAATTGAGAACAAAAATGGGGTGGCAAAAAAATAATTACTAAATCTCACCTGCCTGTTAAAATGTATACATGCATGTATGTATGTATGTATGTATGTATGTATGTATGTATGTATGCATGCATGTATGTATGTATGTATGCATGCATGTATGTATGTATGCATGTATGCATGTATGTATGCATGTATGCATGCATGCATGCATGCATGTATGTATGTATGTATGTATGTATGTATGTATGTATGTATGTATGTATACCTAAAACTTTCGACAGAGATGACGAATTTTCACGAGATCGGTATAGTTTTGAAGCTCGATCCTTCGGACGCCAAATATCGAAAGATTGGCCAAAAACATTAATTGCTTCATCCTCAACTGAGCACTTTTCTACAAGGAGGGTCGCTTTTTTCGCCGATATTTTCAAAAGTCATCTCCTCTTTTCGATTGACTAGCCTTAATTTAAACTTTCGCCACTTCCGGTTTGGCGATGGACGCAACGGCAAAGACGTCATGATTTTTTTTCACGTTTTTTTCCTCTTTTGCGGTACGGGTTTGAGCACTTTTTTTTTTTTTTTTGCTAAACACACGTCTCCAAACACCAGGGCAATGCCGGACACACAGGCTAGTTAATAAAATGACCCTTTCCAAAACTAAGATGCACGTATCGGGGGGGGGGGGGTTATCCGATGTCCTAGTGGCTTGGCAAGGCGAGTGCAAGCTCAATGCGGTTTGGTGCATCGTTACTAGGGCTATGACAACAGCATATTCTTTTCATTGCTTTGACTCTCGAGTATATATCCGACACAGACACAGTTAATCAATTGAGAACCACATTATTCTATCTAAAAACATATGAAATATTAACTGCTATATACTAGAGAGCCAAAATAATGAAAAGAATATTCTCTTGTCATAGCCCTAATCATTACTAGTCCCGAACTTTTGTTAAATAAAAATCACAAAAACATAATTGCTGATGATATTATTTCATTTTATTTATTTATCACAGCATGGTGTTTGATAGCTTTAATCCCTTTAATTATTAATATTAATTGCTATACTTTAGTAGTGATTGTTTTGACACACGAACTTGTTTAACTGTAAATTTTCGCTTTTAACTTTGTGATTCGGATCTAAATTAAAATATTGTAACAGCAATGTCTTGTCCGTACTGCCAAAATGGAAGTGAAACGCAACATATTTAAATCAACCAAGGGAGGGAATTAGACACGCTTGATTTCAAATGCTTTAGGAAGATTTTAGCGATCAAATGGAACCATCGAATTATCCACCAAAAAGTCAGTAACCAACAGGTAGTATAGTCGATAATATACAAACAACGTCTAGGCTGACTAGAGCGTACCCTAAGATTAGCCTCAGAGAGAATTGCCAGTCAAGTGCTACAATAGATGTCTGATGGTGGGGGTGAGGGGACGAAAACCAAAAATGAACTGGAAGCAAACAATTGAGAAAGATATGATTGCAATGAGAAGCTGGAGGGAAGCTGTGGATGTGGATCGTTTTTTTTTTTTTTTACACAGTAATCACCACTTATCAAGACCCGGAAGCCACTCAGGGATAAGGGTTATTGCAAGTACATTACGCCAGTGTGGAGATTTGATGAAGTGTTTAATTAAGGGGGCGGTTCATTAGGAATTTGTTAACATTGGACTTGAAGACATCCAAGTTGTAGTCCGGAGGAAAGCAGGCAGACGGAACAGAGTTCCACAGGCGTGCAGTTCTAAGAAAGAAGCTTTGTTCATGGAATCCGCGTTTTGATTTAGGCACAGATATAGAGTGGGGGAAATTTTTCACAGTGGATTCAGCTAGACGGGTGTTTTTCGTGAAAGATTGGCGAGGGGGGACCAGGGATTGGAGTTCAGACGAGCACCTGCCATGGAAATAACGATAAAACAAGGAAAGGCTCGCAACGTCTCTTCTGTGGGAGAGAGGTTGCAGGGTAGAGAAAAGGGCATCCCCCACTAAGCCACGAAGTCTATTTTGTACTCTGTCAAGGCAGGATAGGCTATTTTTGGCCGCTCCTGCCCAGATATGGCAACAGTATTCCATCCTTGGGCGTACTGGCTTCAGATCGGAAATGATGGTTTATAAGTTTGCAAGTTTTTAGTAGACAGTTGCTGAAACAATCTTGGAGCCATTATAATCCGTTCATTTATCCGTTTTTTGTTGTGACGTTTAGGAAAAAATAAGTAAATGAAAAAAGAAGATAAACGAAGATTGGCGAATATTTTAGCTACTATTTCGTGTATGGATTCTGTTAACTTACAAATTGGATTAATTTGAATATATTGTTCTTCATCAGTGACAAAGTTCTCTTCATCAAAGTTCTAGCTGTTTATGGGAAAATTTCATGATTGGTCTCTTGGAAGCTGTGTTCTTACAGATTTGTGATATTTCCAAATATTAGTTCTATGTAATGAAAATGTCGCAGAAAGGAAAAATATAAACACTCAACGCAACACAGAAAGGATTTATTCAAGTGGAAATATGTTGGACCGTGTCCAAGTGAAGATAGGAACATTCTTTAGGGGGTCGCAGGTCGGTCAGCAGTTATCTTCAGGCGAACATAGTCAATGCTAGAGCGTCCGGTGGACTGGGATAGGGGTGTGGAGAGAGAGAGAGAGAGAGAGAGAGAGAGAGAGAGAGAGAGAGAGAGAGAGAGAGAGAGAGAGAGAGAGATCTTTCCTCGTTCATTCCAGGATTCTCTCTGCTGATCGATTGTGATTCTCAAAAGGGATGAAGAAGTTTTTCAGGGGAGATATGAAATTAATACGCTCTTCAATCTTATGAGTCAATGTATAGCCAAAATCATCTAGCATGCACATGTATCCATGGGAGAAAAAATATTTATAACTGGTATACTCTCATTTTAATAGGGAGCTTTAGTGTTTCTACTTGGAGGCTTGTAGAGGCATTTAGTTCATCCACTTTTCGTAAGGAACAAACAAACAAAAATAAATAGGAAAGAAACAAATCTGACCCAGCATTTTTTAAAGGTGCAAATGAAATGCATTTAGTCGTGGTTCTTCCAAAACAACGAATTTCATTATTTTTCAAACGTCTTGTCACACACGCACCTGTGCTTTTTGAAAGTCTCTGTCTCCTCGCTACCTCGCGACCTCACCCTCGATTTTCATACGCCCATCTTCCCCAAACACACTTTGCTTCTCCTTCGATCACGTGGAGTATTTCTCTTCTTTTCATGTGACTCAAGCTCGCGCACACTTACTAATTTGCATACCTGTTTTAACCGCTCCTGCTGCTAATATTTTCGCTAGCCAACTATCCTTCGACTGCTGCTGCTGCTGATTTTCTCATACACGCCAATACGCGCCCTGTTACATGTCGTTCCTTTTAGAACGACGTGTAGTGTTTGTTGAAAGCCTTTTGGCATTAATACTGTAATATTTCTCATCAGAGTATTACTATTTCTCATATTTCTTAAAGTTCTGTCTAAAGCTTCAAATACTACTTTTGTGGGCCATAGTACATTAAGCTCAGCCAATCAAATCACATCATTTTAGTAGTTTACCCATCCCCGAATATTTCGATATTTTATAAACTGGACTATCCTTGTTAATCGAATCTAGAGGCCACTTAATTGTTGAATGGACAGTTTAACTTCTACGTTGTAGTAATCCCAGAAGTAGTAACAGCCACAGCAATTTGATTTTATTGGCATTTTGCCAAAATAAGTATTGCATCCAGTAAATTATCACTAAAAGGTGTTTTGAAGGCTTACAGTGCAGGAATGTACAGTTGTTATGAGCAAATAAATAAATAAATAATAATTAATTCAATATTTTTTAAATTTTTATTTATTTACCTGAATGTTTTTTTTCAACTGTGTATGGTATTTATTCCATAGGTCATTTCGAGTGTACAACTCATCATCAGTAGAGAAACATATCCACTCTCTAGGCTATATATTGTAAAGTGGCTGTTTTGTTTAGATTTTAAATTCAAACGCTCAAAGTTTAAATAATTCCGTTGTCTGTAAAGGGGAGGTAATTCTATTTTTTTTTTTTTTTTTTACTTATTTAGAAAAAGAAATCATACAGGTGAATAAGTAAAAAAAATATATTGAATTATTTATTTATTTATCTGCTCATAGCAACTGTACATTCCTGCATTGTAAGCCTTCAAAAACATATTTTATCCGTTAAACAATACTTCAAGCAAACCACGCCATACTTCTTAATGTCTATCGATATTACGTTCTTGTTTTTTTTTTTTTAGATGAGGATTGATTACTCGTATAATTTGGATTCTTTTTGACTACTGTTCTCATCTTGAGTGTTATTTGCACAACGTTGCGGTCGATGTAGCTTCCGACGTTCTTCAGGTATACTTAGTCGAACTCGGGGATCTTTGTCGGACTCAGGACTCTGCACAGAATTTCGAACGTAACCGGGAGTAGCATGTTCTCGTTCCTTCAGTCAAGTTTGGGTAAAAGTTCTAAGTTTCGTAATAGTATTTTGAGTGTCGTCCGCACTGAGGATTGAACCTTCAACTCTAAAAAAAAGTGTAACTTTACAACTGAATGTTAAACAGTACTTTAACCAGTACGCCACGGCTTCGTTGCGGAAAATAACTCTCCAGATGAGAACAGCAGTCTGAATAATTCAAATAAAACGAAAGTTTATCTAATTCTCTCTATGAGAGTGGAAAATAAATATCCTTTATTTGGGTGTAGCTTTGAAAGATTTTCATCTATATATCTTGCCAGTTTCATCAAGTGATACGAAGTTTCAATTATTACTTCAGTTTCCAAACAATTAAGAGCTCTTCAATTTAGGAAAACCCTAAAATGTCGATAGGCTCACTATGGTCTGTTGTCGGTGTCGTAAGTTTGTAATTTCTGAAATCACCACGATATTTATGATTCAGCTATTTTTCTTACTTTTCATTCACAATGAAAAACAATTAAAATATTTAGATTTTTCTCATAAACTTTTTTTTTTTTTTATATACCGGGGATTATTTCCCTCAGCACCAAAACCAACAAATTCTAAACCATAAGTGTAATGACCTTTTTCTCGCTTGATTGTGGTATGATGCCGATCTTGTGCAGTTCTAGGAGGTCCATCCTTTTCTCTTTGAGAAACGGTTAGTTTATTACTAATCACCTGAGGTGCCTCCTACCGGGGATGCCGACGAGGCTGCTGAAGCATCTTTTGCAAAGTCAGCGTGCTTTTACTCGGGCGCACTGACTTTCAATTCCTACTTTCAGACCCTGTGTCACATTTCTCTTTGTGGGAGAGAAATAAATACCATCAATTTTGCTTTTATTTTTCCTCGACGCGCACGTTTGCCCAATCTTCTTGTTAAGACGATAAAAGACGTTTTTCTATTCTTCTGTTTTCTTTACTACTTTTCATAGATTCTGTTTGATCGACTGTGGGCGAGAAACTGTAACAGTCGCCGAGTTAGGAACATATAGATGTCTGTCACATGAATGAAAGTGTAGATTTGTGTAGGCATACAATCTAACAGCCGATACTAGCGAAAAAGTCGGATAAACTTAAAGTCAAAGTCGCTATGTATGTTGACCTTACGCTGTGGGGGGGGGAGACGAAATCCACAATCGATAAAACACACACACACACACACACACACACACACACACACACACACACACACACACACACACACACACAGAGGGTCAGTAGAACATGAGGGAGGATTACGGAAAATAATATGTATATTTGCTCGCTTGAAACTATCTATCAGTTTTTCCCGCTCACAAACTGAAATCTATATATATCTACAGAAGTGAAATTGTCTCTGTGTGTGCCTGTGTACATTTCCCTACCAAATTACTCTGCCAATTTTCAGTCTATAGACTCAAGATTTGACATAAGGGATGTAGAGATTTGGGAAAATCTTTTTAAGAAATCCTTCTTAGATAAGAGAAAAATCCGGGTTGTCCTTGACATACATCTAAACAATACATGATGATGATGATGATTGCAACGTCTTGTCAGACAAGTGCCACTCTCTCAGACACTTAAAATCCATGAGCCCCAAAATGACTTCCATCGCCACAGGACCATTTTAATAGATAAATGCCTGTGGGAGTATCTGTACAAAGATGATGTTACAGAGTCTTAGCTTTGTACGACAGCTAAGTCTCTCTCTCGGTTCAAAATGTTGAGATCCAGCAACAAGCAAGAGCAAGATAGCCCGCAACAAGTTAAACCGCAGACCAGCTTAATGTGAGTACTGGTCTCCCGCTTTATGGTTTTTTAAATCAGAGATTTGCTTCTCCTAGAAAGGTTGCCTACACCACGGCTTACAGGTGCCCTCTCCACCCCAACACACACATACATACACACAAACACACACGTTGCTAGTTGGCCGTTGACCCCGAAAAAGGGTTCATTCACCCTTTGGAAGGTCTTGTTTTTAATCCTTCAGGGAGACTAGCCACCCTCCTCACCAAACAAGTCTGGTGGGGGAACCAGTTTAGTCGCCGGTGACCCGACCATGAAGCAGGTAATACTGGGTTACATGGTACCGGTAGCATATAACATGACCTGTCACAAAATACATACATACATACATACATACATACATACATACATACATACATACATACATGCATGCATATATCAAGCACGCGCGCGCGCACACACACACACACACACACACACACACACACACATATATACATATATGAATATAAGAATTTTTGTTTATAAAATATTTAGTAAAAGAAACCCCTTTTCCTTTCAAATAGTTCGTATATCGTACAAAGATAGTACCTGCCCCATATATATGTTTTACGGAAGCATTATGTCAGAGTTTCTGAGAATAGCTAACGTTACCTTAAAATTAATAGATTTCATACCACCAGTTACTAGCTTAGTAATAAGGATGATAAAACAAGATGGGGATAAAACTAAAATATTTAAATAATTGAATAAAGCATTTGTTCGTTATCCTGATGCTTTTTAACCGTATAAAACTAATCAAAATATATTAATAAAAAAATCCAAAACTACATTAATAATGTATAAAATAATAATAAAATTATATATATATATATATATATATATATATATATATATATATATATATATATATATATATGTGTGTGTGTGTGTGTGTGTGTGTGTGTGTGTGTGTGTGTGTGTTTACTTATTTATGGGAAAGAATTCCAACAAAGTGCTCGATTACAAAGAAGACATTTTTCGATATAAGAGCTTGATATTTATTATGAATAAATATTAAGCTCTTATATTGAAAAAGGTTTTCTTTGTAATCGAGCACTTTGTTGGAATTCTTTCCCATAAATAAGTAAACAAATACATAGCCCCAGCAGGAATGATGGTAGATCACTGACAGCGCGGCGGTCGAGCACTCTAGAGAAGGAGACCCACCATACAGAAGAAACCTCAAACAGAAAACAACATGGCTGACGAGAGCCAAAAATTATTTACCATTAACTGGTCCCCCTTATGTTAGGCTTGAAACCGACGGCTCCAATGTTTTTCTGACCTTCTGTACAATTATATATATATATATATATATATATATATATATATATATATATATATATATATATATATATATATATATATATATATATATTCTATTTTTTATATACCAGTTTAAAACATAATTATTACAAGCTTTATATTTGTTAAGATATAATCACCGACCATATATAAAATTCTCAGTGAATTTTCTGTTTCTTTTTCTCCTGGTCAGTCCAAGGAGAAAACATTTACTATTGACATATACGGTTGTTCATTCCATTAAGGAAACAGATTTGGAAAATGTACCGAAGTTTTGTTTTGAAAAGAATGATCGGTAAGAGTAATAAAATCTGGGACTTTGTAATTGTTGTGAAGGAATCACCCTCCAAATGGACTGTTCTATCCATTATATAAACCATAGACCTTTTGATCCCACCAGACTCTCGCCTGCTCGGTGACGTTTACTACTCTTTTCAGTTGTAACCTTTTTATGTTGTTCCAGTAATACATTGTTTAAACTCTATTCCGTTGTTCTGTTTTCTTTGTGGCTTATTTCAAGCGATAACATTGGCGACATTGGATTCGGAGAACGTACTCACGTTTAATAACAGTGTTCTAAAAAAACTAAACACTGACGACATTGGATTCAAAGAGCATACTAAAATCGAAACCAGACATTGAAAAAAAATACTCGCGTTGAAATAGTATTCTAAAAATACTAACGACGTCGGACTCAAATGTTATTAAGCCTAAGGAAATGTCTAACATAACACTTGCAACTGAAAGGTTCACGGTAACTAAAACAAACAAACAAAAAAAAACGCAGATTATTACGAAAAAAAAAGTTGAAAAGAAAAAAGTTCGTAACGACTTTCAAAGATAGCGCTGTACTTTTGCAAAAAGAAAAAGGTTCGTCGCGACTTAGAAAGGTAAATTTTTATACTTTTGAGAAAATAATTCGTCACTTGTGGTTTTCGCTGCTAAAATCGGGCGTTATTATTTTTCTCTGGAGAAAAATATACACTTGATTTTTTTTTCTTTAGACAATGAAATTTTTATATATTCATGTTTTTTTCTGTTCGTTTTATTATCTGGAGGAAGAAAGAAGAAATAATAAAACGGTTTTGTAAAATTCAGCGAACGTTTTGAAAATGCTAATGCTGACAAAGCAAAATGGACGAATTGAAAGTAGCGTTGGAACATTTGACCAAGTTGCATATCGATGCCGCAAAGCGTCAGTCACAATCCGAAAAACACTGGACTGAACGTCAAATACGATTCGAGGAACAGCAAAAGGAAGTTCAAAAACAGTTAGCCGAAGCACTTACAGAAATTGTTAAGAATAATGCGAATGTGGAAAGCAATTCAGCATTTTCTCAGAATACAATATGGACTGCGATAGATAATTTTAAATACGAGGAAGAGGAAAAATCATTCGCAGCGTATTTTCGGCGTTATGAAGATTTTTTTAAATATTGACTGCAGCAACTGGTCTGATCAAAAGAAACCCAGACTTCTACTACGAAAATTGAAAATGGCTGAGCATGATAAATTCGTGGATTACATCTTGCCTCGGAAAACAGCAGATTTATCATTCAATGAGACGGTAAATTTGTTAACAGAACTTTTCTCGCCGAAAACGTCTCTTTTCCATAAGCGTTGGAGATGTTTGAATGTGGTAATAGACGATAATGACGATTTTGCCACCTACGCAGCTGTAGTGAATAAACACTGTGATGGCTTTATGTTGTCTGAACTAACAGCAGACAATTTTAAATGTCTTGTGTTTGTGCAAGGGTTAACCTCTGGAAAAGATGCGGAAATCAGGCACAGAGTCCTTACAACATTAGAAAATGAACCGAACTTAGCACTTCAAAAATTGACTGAGGATTGTCAAAAAGTAGAAATTATAAAAAAAAGATGCAAGAAATATTGAAGCAGGCATTGTGAATATAAAAAACATAACTAAGAAAAAAGCGTCGAAATGGCACACAGACACTAACCACCGAAACTCAGAAAAACTAAAAGCACCGAGTGCTTGTTTCAGATATGGTGGTCTACATTGGATAAAGGATTGCCCATTTTTAACAAAAAAAATGCCATTTATGCAATAAGATCAGTCATAAAAGTTCGCACTGTAGGAAAACTCAGAATAGAAACCGTGTACATAAAACCAGAACTAAGGACGTCGTAGATGAAGATCTACGCAAATATGTAACGGTTAACATTTTTGGCAAGGCTATTAAATTCCAATTAGACAGTGGATCGGATCTTTCAATAATAAATCTCAAAACGAGGAAAATATTACGAAAGCCGACTGTGTTAAAAACTAACAGAACGGCGACGGCCGTTAATGGTACAAAAATTCATTTTGAAGGTGAATTAATTACAAACGTCACTTTACGGGGGAAAACAACAACAACAAAAAAAGATTGTATGTGCTAAAAGATAGTGAGAACCTGTTCGGTTCTGACAGCATGGAGGAGTTTCGTCTCTTGGATCTTCCTATATCCACATTCTGCAAGAAAATAGATACCCGCCCAGCAGAAACGGAAAAACTTATAACTTGTTTCAAAAAAGAATTCACAAACGTATTTATTCCTGGCCTGGGGAAGTGTACAAAAATGGCCGCAGATTTTAAGTTGAAACCTGGCACTCAACCGGTGTTTAAAAAGAAACGTAATGTCCCGTTCGCTTCCCTGAACAAAATAAATCAGGAACTAGACAGATTAGAAAGCATCGGTATACCGGCTAAAATTGAATATAGTGTATGGGCTGCTCTGGCAGTTTACGTAAAGAAAAGGTCCGGGGAAATTCGCGTTTGTGCCGACTTCGCGACCGGACCCAACGGGTCCTTAGAGGATTTTCACTATCTATTATCTAGTCCAGAAGAAGTGTTTACGAAATTAAATGGCGGCAAGTTTTTTTCTAAGATCGACCTAAGCGATGCTTACCTACAGATTCCGGTAAACGACAAAAGCGCTAACCTCCTCTGTATTAACACTCATCGGAATTTGTACAGACACGAAAGACTCGCGTTTGGTGTCAAGGTGGCACCCGCAATATTCCAGCAAGTAATGGATACTATGCTGTCCGGCTTGGACACCGCAATCGACTATCTTGATGGCATTATCATAGCAAGCAAAAGCAGGGAGGAACATGAAAAACATATCAGACAAGTATTCAGTCGAATACAAGATTATGGATTTAAGATCAAAGCAGATAAATGCGAGTTCTTTTTACAAACAATTAAATACCTGGGTCAAATAATCGATAAAGATGGCAGACGCCCAGACCCAGATAGGGCGACCGCTATTAAAGAAATGCCGGCACCAGTAAACATAACTCAGTTGCAGAGTTTTTTTTTAGGTTTGGCAAATTATTACCAGGGGGTTCACTTAATGAATTGCTGAAAAAGGATAAGGTTTGGGAATGGACAGAAGATTGCCAGATATCATTCCAAGAAATAAGAAGAATCCTGACTTCAAAACTATTCCTAACGCATTTCAACCCGCAGTTGGACATAATAGTAGCTAGCGATGCTAGTCAAATGGCTTTGGGGCGTGCATGCTACATCGAATGCCGGATGGCTCGAAAGAGCCTATTGCTTTCGCATCACGGACTCTCTCGCCAGCGGAAAAGAATTATTCTCAGATCGAGAAAGAGGCCCTAGGAATTATATTTGCAGTTTCAAAATTCCACCGGTTCTTGTACGGAAGACATTTTTTTCTACAAACTGACCATAAGCCGTTGATATCTACTTTTGGGCACAAAAAAGGACTTCCAACATTCACTGCAAACCGACTATTAAGATGGGGAACTATTCTGCTGAAATATAATTTTACAATTGAATTTCTCCCCTCAAAACAACTAACCCATGCAGACGGTCTATCGAAACTGATTCCTGCTAAAATGGAACCCCTTGAAGATTCAGTAATCGCGGCACTACGTATTAATAGTGATGTAAAAACCATGATAAACAATATTATCTGCGAACTGCCGGTCACACTTCAGGAAATTAAGTCAGAATCTCTAAATGACAATTTCATTCAAACTACGAAGCAGAAATTAGCACTGGGTGATACCAGTTCAAACATTTTTTTCTGGTTGCGACGAAATACTGTTATACGGTGAAAGGGTTGTCATCCCCCAAACCCTTCAAAGAAGAATTCTCAGGGATTTTCACATGGGGCATCCAGGAATAAACAGAATGAAAATCCTAATGAGAAGTTTTGTTTATTTGCCAGCTATGGACCAAGATATTATCGACATGATGAACAGATGCAAAAGCTGTACTTTGGCTGCAAAAGCACCACCGATAACATATATACCTTGGCCTAAGGCTGAACAACCATGGTCGAGGATCCACATCGATTATGCGGGACCTGTGGAGGATTTTTACTACCTGATAGTTAACTCTTACTCTAAATGGCCAGAGGTACTACGATGCAAAAAAAACAACCACGGCAACAACAACAAATTTTTTATTGGAATTGTTTGCTCGGTTTGGGGTTGTAGACTGTCTGGTTAGCGACAACGCTACACAGTTCATCTCGACAGAGTTCAGAGAATTCTGCGAGACGTATCAAGAGAAACATATTACGACACCCCAGTACCACGCCAGAAGCAACAGCCAGGCCGAACACTTTGTCGATATGCTTAAAAGGGCATTAAAAAAGGCGTCCGGTACACCGACAGAAAAGGCCCTTCAGCAATTTCTGCAGGTTTCCAGAATCACGAGATATCCGAACAAACCAGATGCAGGATCCCCAGCAAAAATCATGTTTGGACGGAAAATAAAATCCGTATTTGATAAACTGCTACCCAAACACATAGTACACAACAGAACCTCTACAATGCCAACGAAACGGTTTAACAGCAGAGATAACGTGTATTTGAGAAATTTTAGAAATAATGTTTCTTTTTCGGAACCGGGCACGATCTTACGAAGAATCGGCCATAGAGTGGTGATAAGACTAAAATATTTAAATAATTAAATAAAGCATTTGTTCGTTATCATGATGTTTTTAAACCGTATAAAACTAATCAAAATATATTAATAAAAGAAATCCCAAACTACAGTAATAATGTATAAAATAATAATTATATATATATATATATATATATATATATATATAATAAATTATTTATATTTTCAATTATATATATATATATATATATAGAAGCTTCTGTTGTCTTTAACCAAGTCTGTTTATATATATATATATATATATATATACATATATATATATATATATATATATATATATATATATATATATATATATATATATATATATATATATAGTTAAACAGACATTGTTTAAGACAAGAGAAAGCTTTTGCTTTGTAATGCCTTTTTTTTATTTTTTTTATTTTTCGTAATATTCATTTTTGTATATACGTCGAAGGTATGGATGTATGGTCCAAACATTTTTTTCTTCTCTGTGTCTAAATCTAAATTTTATTTGCAAAACTTCTTTCCTAAAACCTCCCGTGTGTGGAACTGTTTTGCTAGCCTCTTTTTTGGCTGACTAAAATATGGTCGTATTCAAGCCTAAGGTAAAAAAGTTCTCGTTGAACTGTTCCCTTAAAAACAAGGCCGATAGCCATTAGTCGCGTGCTCTCGTGTAATGAATGAATGCGTGAATGTAGGATTGTCATGAAATTCTTAAAGATAAATTAAATGACCGAAAACCGGGCTGAAATAACTTAAATAAATAAAAAGTAAATAACTTAGAATGACTTTAATTAACTTAAGTATGAACTGAATGATCTTAAGAATGACTTGAATGCTTAAAAAATAACTGGAATACTTCAAAAGCACATTGAATGATTTGGAGACTGACTTGAATGGCTTTGTGACTGACTGGTTGTAAAATGAGTGATCATTTTACATTAAATTAATACAGAAAAGTGATCCCCCCACTTTATATCACAATAAGTACAGCATGTAGTAAGAACAGATACTACACTTTGATCTTCATATATAATTTATTTCGTGAAAATGAAAATTACAATCAAAATAATTCAATGTAAAATTAAAATAAATTAAAAGTAAAATTCCAATTTACAAAACAAATTTAGGCACAAGGCCCTATAAGATCTGGGGAGGGGGAGTGTTGCAGGGTCTTTGTAACTAAAGTAAAAATTGGAGTCTTTGGCGACTTTACTCTTGACTGGCAACATTTACCACAATACCTCATTCACTCTGTGGACTCTAAACTAACTAATGAAAACCCCAGCGTTTTTGCAAAAAAGAATATATTTACAATTACTTTGTGTGTGTGTGTAACTTTTTTTTTTTTTTTTGTAATTAAAATGTGTGTGTGTGTGTGCGTGTGAAAAAAAATTCAATTCATTGGAAAAATAAAAAGTTCTCGAATTTTGGAAGAAAAACAGTTCTGTTGGGGAGTGGGGAATCTAGAAAAATATGCAAAAAATAAAATTGCCTAGTGCATTGTTAGTAAGGTCCCTCCCTGAGCTAATCTAGAAAGTTAGATCACCTACTGTTTTCCGGGACACCGAAAGCAAGCGGGAAGATCCCTAGTGGGGATTGGGAAGAATTCTTATCGGGTGTAGGGAAGAAAGATAAATAATTGTCAAAAACAAAAAAGGGGAAGATGGGGGGGGGGTAGGCGGCTACCTTCGAGTAGGGGTTTACCAGGGGGTGATAAAACAAAAAGATAGGGGGGGGGGTAGTGGTAGGGTAGCCTCGGAAGGTTCTCTAGTGCTAAACAGGATCTGATTTGTACCACCAGTCAAGAGTCTCTTTACTATTTATTTGTTTAACCTAGCGGGATGGGCTCCATAGGACCCAGTACCGCGTGTGCCATGCTTATGGTGGTAACACGAATTCAAACTTGGCACCTCGTCGGATGCACAAGCTAGCGTCATGCACCAACCTCTTGTCAAAGGCCACTTGAGGCAACCTCTTCCAATCGCATCTGATCTTTACTTTAAGCAGATGTTTAAAGTAGATGATTAGATCCAGATCTGGAATAGATATCCCTTTGCGGACTCGCTTGAGGCGTGTGATCCATATGACCATCCTCGCTACTGCTAGTATCGCTAGAAAAAACATTCTTTTCTCTCTACGCAGCGGCGGATCAATGTTCTCCACAAAATATGACTCGTCGAGTTCAAGCCAGCGCTTGGCATCGATGCGAGCCGTTACCTCATTGATGTACCCTAGAAGAGTCTTGAACTTGCTGCAGTGGAAAAAGGCATGACCGGCTGTTTCCCTCATGTCCTCGTCGCAGCGCAGGCAGTTGACCCGGGTTTCTTCATTGTACAGGTTGAGTTCTTCAAGGAGGGGCAGTGCGTTCTGGACAAGTGGCCAGGTAAGGGAAAATTCCGAGTTTGTAAGAAAGTCCCATCCCGGCGCCCAACTCCACTGGGAGCAGACCTCCTCTAACAACATCTCCGTCCGTTTCACTAGCGGTTCCTTTGTGCTACGCCCCACTAGCTCCCAATAAAGCCTGTTCCTAGACCGTTCGAGGACACTGATTCCCGGCAATGCTCTAAGTGCGGACCGGCATTCGGCGTAGAATGTTTGTTCCCCCCTCGGTCTTCGTCGAGCTTCGACCGAGGGGTCGGGTGTGAGATTGGAAAACGAGCTTCCAACCGCAGTGACCCATGGAACGTCTACGTACAACGAATGGCTCTGGAAGGCCAACCTCTCTACGTTCTTGTGACACAGGAGATTGGGCAGTCTCAAGCCTCCCTTGCTCGGATTTCGAACACAGACCTCTCTGCAAACATAATGCTTACCCTCGTCCAACAAGAGTGTGTCGAGGTGCTCCTGTAAGCTGGTTGGTCGTTTGACAGGGAGGGGAAGTACAGACAGACGGTAAAGGATGAGCGGAAAGACGTATGTAGCACAGGCCTCCACCCGACCCTTCAAGGACAATTTCTTTCGAATCCAAGTCTTGATGGAGGATTCGACCTTAGTCTCTACTTCCGACCAGTTTTTCTTCAGCTGGAGACCCGGTCCGAACCACACACCGAGGATCCGGACCGGGCCATTGGTCCAACTGAAGATGCCCGGAAGCGAATTTACTCCGGTCCAGGCACCCAATTGCAGACCCACCGACTTACTGTGATTGAAGATGGCCCCCATAACTTCTTTGTATCGAGCGAGCGCCTCGGTTACTGCTTGAATGTCTGTGGGGCAAGACACGAACACAGTGACGTCATCAGCGAACGTGGAAACCCTGGCTTGTGTGCCTCCAGGGGAAGCTATCCCGTGCAGGACTGGTGTAGTCGCCTTGTCACTTAATTTGCGAAGGAGGGGTTCGAACGCCAGGACATACAAAAGAGGTGATAGCGGACAACCCTGTCGCACTGACCGGGAGATGGTGAAAGACTCCGACAGCTTACCATTGATCTTCACCGCTACTGTCGGCCTGTCATACAGTACAAAGACCCACTTGCGGAAGTCCAGATTAAATCTGGTGGCCTTCAGTACAGATCCCAGGAACCGATGGTCCACCCTATTGAAAGCCTTGGACAGATCCAAACTGATCAGCACGCCATCGGTGTCGTCTTCTGTCCCCTCTATGATCGTGCATATCAGATGAAGATTGTCTTGAATCGATCTCCCCTTCACAGTATAGCTCTGGTCTTGTTCGATCAAGTCAGTGATGACAATCTGCAACCGATTCGCAAGAACATTGGCCAAAATCTTTAACTGTGTTTAGCAGAGTAAGGGCCTGAAATCGTCTAAATCTTCCTCCCCGCCACGCCGTTGACCTTTCCTCAGCAATGTGATCACTCCCTTGGTCACCTGCCCAGGGATGGAGCCCTGAACAAACCAATGGTTGAACATATCCTTCAGAATAGACAGCCTCAAGTAGAATTCGTAGAGTAGACCATCAAGACCCGGAGACCAGTTGCAGCCGACCTGCATCAATGCAGTAATGATCTCATGTTCCGCGACAAGACCATCGCAGCTAGCCACTCGAGCCACCATGAGACGGGGTGAGTTGGCCAAATAGCTGCCAAACTCTTCGACCTTGAGTCTGGGTAGTTGGGTGAAGCACTCCGATAGATGCTTTCGAAACCCCTTGCAAATCTCCCGCATCGACACAAGGGCATGCCTTTCCAGGTCATTTACTTTTCGAATGTACCTGTCCGAGCCGTGCCTTAGAGCTGCCTTATGCTCAACAGCGTCTACATTAACAGCCTCATTCGAGACTTTCATTAGCCTAGCCCTAACTATCTGGCCCTCGTACCGCTCGCTAGCCAAGTGGTTGAGGTCTTGTTTAGCTAGTGCTATCTCTAGGGGGCCCCACCTCCACCGCCGGGTCATCCTATTCTCTATACGCTTCTTGGCCTTAGCCTTATCTAGCATGAGGCATTGGCTGTACTGGACCGAGAAGCATTTAATCTTAGCCTTAAGACCTTACTTACTTACTCCCAGTAACCACCTCCACTAATGCCCATTGGATTATCTCTGTAACCTTCAACCAGTAGTCCTCCAGCTGCCAACAAGGTGCTGTTGAACTTCCAGTATCCGGCCAGTTTAGGCTTAGGGCACAAGTTCAGATGGGCCATAACTAGTTTATGGTCCGAGTGTCCTAAAAAGTGGAACGTTGGGCAAGATAGAAAATCTACATTGCCTCTTCTAACTAACATCCGATCCAAGTAATTACTTGGATAGGAAGGCGCATTAGGATGCCACGTCCACATCTCCTGCCCCGGGTGATCCAGGCGAAATCTGTCGACCAGGTTGCACGAAGCAATCAGGTCAGACAGACTGCTGTCATACCACACCGTCCCGCTAGTCCCCCCGACCTTATCTATCTTGGGATCAAGGATGGCATTCCAATCACCCATTAAGATTACCCTCTCCGGATCATCTATAAAACCCTCCACCCGTCGAAAGAAGGAAGCCCTCTCCACAGTGGAATTAGGTGTGTAAACTGCGACTATCCAAAACACACTGCTATTAACAGCAACATCGACGACAATCACCCACCCATCCTCGTCCGCGTGAGCAACATTCACCGACGCTGATAGGGTGCGATTTACTAGCAAGGAGATTCCACGACTATAGGTATTACCATATGCTGAGTAAACATCGTAATCGTTCACCAGCACCTGACAATCCCCGAAAGTGGGTCTCCTGTATAGTGGCAATATCTACCTTGAGGGACACCAGATTTCTCAGCATGCGCGGCCTTGCTTTGACATCTGAGGCCTCTCACATTATAAGTAGCCAAGTTTAAAGCTATGCTCACCTACCTTATTTAGTGTCACACACGGGCGTGAAGTCCCTGGGGGTGAGGACGTGGTAGGCCTGTCCAAGGCTTCCAGTCAGTAAGTCTAGAGAGTACTCCATTCTTGGCCACGCCTCCCACATCCAGGGGGAAAATTAATTTTAAAGCCTCGTAGAAGGAGGGTAAATATATTTAGGGACTCTGCCCTCGCATTTAAAAACTAAATTGTTTAGTGAAGGATGCTCTGTGTCCACCAGCTGCTGGCCTGGGATTGAATCCTTCGCAGCGTCTATCCACGCCCAGAGGGCCTCAGTCCTGGAATCCTTGTTGACCCTAATAAATATGGTCAACAAGGGAGCGTCCTTGAACTTGGTTGGGTTGGTGACATTATCGCCACCGACGTAGAGAAAGTTCTTTAGCTGTGTATAACGGACCTTCTGCTGGCCTTTCAGTTCTGTTGTTGGCTGCAGAGGGCCCATCTCACATATCCTTCCTCCTGGAAGGAAGGGGTGTCTCTTTGTCCGCTCCGTGCGGACTGGAGGGGGAGTGGGTGCAGGATGTATGGGGAGGGGGTGTCGGGTGTTGGGGTGTATGGTGGCAGGGGAGGTGTTTTTTTGGGGTCGTTACTCGACCTTGCTGAGGATCGATTGCGTGGTAGTGTTCTTGGGGGTTCGGGGAGGGAGGGAGGGAAGGGGGGACATTGCTCTGGCTGTTTGGGGAAGTGGGATTTGAGGGGTTCAGCCTCGACTGGTTGGATATTGTCTTTGCGGGTGAGGGTGTCTCCCTTGGATCTCCTGCTTTCCCTCCTCTTCGTCATTCTCTTGCTGACTGCTGCCTCTGATGTTGTCTCCTCTGTGTCTGTGGCTGTCTCTAGAGCCTTCAACGCAATCTCTTCACAAAGTCTTGCAGCTTCCTCTTGTTTGAGGAAGAGGGCGCCTGAGTGTCCATTGGGGTGATTTCGGGTTGGGTTTTGGTTGTTATTGGTTTGGGCAGGTTTTTGCTGGGTCTGCCCTTCCTTGTGACCATTGCCCAACCCGCTTCTGCTGCCGGGTTGGAATTGCTTGTGGCTGGGGCTGCGGCTGGGGCTGTGGCTTGTACCTCTGCTGGGGTTTTGGCGGGTGTTTTGGTGGGGAATTTTCCCTGGTTGCCTTTTAGGACAGTCCTTGGCCATGTGTCTCCTCAACTGGCAGTGCCAGCAGTGAGGTTTTCTCCCCTCCACGATCAGTGTCATGGTCTGCTCTCCAAACTTGAGCATGGCTGGAACGTTGTTGAAACTGTCCTTGCCCAGGACCATCTGAACTTTGTAATCTCCGGTCAAAACGTTGCGTCGACCGCGGGCTGGGGCGACTGCCTCCACCTCACCATACTGACTCAGTATGGCCCCGACTTGTTTTCCGGTCATGTAGCACAGGACGTTCAGTACTGAGACAGTGGTGTTCCTCCCACCGAGGTATACTGGCTGGAGCCGAATGTTCCTGCTTCTGTGTTCGGTCCTGGCCAGTCTTTTTGCATCCTCCTCTCTGGGGAGCAGAATGTCCCACATGGCGAAACTCCTCCTGCATATATAACTTGCTGGAATGTTCAAGTCAATGAGGATTTCCACCATGGTGTCTTTGTTGGCACCCTTTAAAGCGCTTAGGTTCTACGGGCAACTCCGTCTTCATCATCTTCCCCTTCGGGTGTTGGGGAGCTGCCCTCACGGGGAGTAGGTGCTGGGTGACCGGATGGGGGCTCGGAGACTGGGGGTGCCACGGACTGTGGACCACCATTGTTGCCTTTGGCCACCTCATCTCCAACTTCTCTCTGTTTATCTGCCGGGAGGCTGTCCTCGTGGGGAGCAGGAGTGGTGGAGGCAGGTTCGCTGGGAGCGGTCCCCCCGGAAAGGTGCCTCTTTCCCTCACCAGTCGCCTTTTGGTCCCTTTCATCTTGGGGTTGTCCTCTTGGGGAGCCTGGGCGGTAGTGCTTTCTCGTTCCCTCGTCCGTCGCTTCCTTGAATCCCCTGTACTCGAGGGGGGGAGGGCTATGTGGTGCATCTGGGGTGGTATACGCCATTTTTCCGGCATTGTGGAAAGAACTGCACTGGCCTCTGAAGCGGACCAAAGTGTAGTGGGGAGAAAAAGAAAAATGCAGGGAAATGGGGGTGGTGAGAGGAGTGGGTGAGGTCAGAAGCAAAAGTGATTTGACCTCCCCTCACAGGGATGTCAGGTTAGTCAGCTCAGATCCCCCCACAAGGGGGGAGAGCAGTGAAGGAAGATGCAGTGTGTGCTAGTGGGTCAGAGTGCCGCGTCACAATTAAGAGAGAGAGAGGGGATAGACATCTCTGCCCAGAGAGGGGAGCAGAAACGAAACACCAGCCCTACCCACGTCACCCTACCCACAAACAATCCCAAAGAAGTGAGAAAGAGAACCTGGTCTGCTCAATCCACTAGGAGAGCAGTGGAGGAAGACAAAGATTGGGCCTCGGAGGTCAGATTGCTGCTCAGGCAATTAAGAGAGGAGAGAATAGACCATTTCAACCTCAGAGGAGAGGAGGAAATGAAGTACCCAACAAACTAAAGCTAACCCGACGGTCGCGTCTACCAAAGAAAGTGTTGACGGTCCCAATAACAGCAAACTCCCAAAGAAGGGATCGGTTTTCGGGTCCAGACTACCACACAATGGCGTCGGTCCTGGGGGAGCGAAAAGGGTCCAGACTCCCCAAAGAGTGGGTCGGTCCCACTAACAAATGTTAGTAAAGTCACAAAAGTGACCAAAATGAAAGCCTTAAATTTGACTGGTGGGTCAAGTGGCAGACCTCTTGAAAAAAATAAAAGATGAGGTAACTGGGAGAACAGACACTACACTTTGATCTTCATATTTAATTTATTTAGTTTAAAGAAAAAATTCCAATAAAAAAATTCCAATATAAAATTAAAAATTTAAAAAAGTAAAATCTCCAAAAGACAAAACAAATTTAGGCACAAGGCCCTTTGGCCAAAAGGCCAAAATAAGCTTAAAGAGCTAAGAACAGCATCTATTAACAACAGACCTTTGATCTTAACCAAAAAGGCCAAGCACAAAAATGTTACGGACAGACCGACCGACAGACCGATCGACAGACTGACCGACCGACGGACCGATGGAGTAACTTATAGAGTCGCTTGCACGCCTAAAAATCAAATTGCACCTAATTTCAATCACTAATAGTTACTACGCTGTTGTTCCGGTCATCTTCGGACACTCATTAACTCTTATCTTCGAGTGGCCTTCGGGCCTTGATAAGTGACGGCCCTCCTTGTAAAAAATAAATAAATAAATAAAACTTTAGATGAAAGTTACAAGTAAAAAGGTGAAGTTCACACTTTTAGCAATAACTAATATCGTATAACTGTATATCGTAGAGACTCACTACTTGATCCCTCTTGTAATCAATGAAGTCCCACATCGTATATGACGTTAGCTTTTTATGTTCCCCAAATTTGATGGATCTGAAGCGCTTTGATAACTAGTATACCTCAGCTGACAACAGCTGACAACAGCTAGACCACGGTCGGACTGATATAGTACTCTAGTCCGAATCACAACTATTACCTGGTTTATTTGTGCACTTAGACAGAAAAAAATATATGTATTTTGCGCACACGTTCCTACTGTATTAAAGTCCAATATATAACTTCCCTTCCTCCGCTCTCAGATTTCTCCTCAATCATTATATTTTAGTGAATTCCCTTTTTTTCCGTTACAATTACAATTACATGATTAGGTAGCAGTTATGTATGTCACCTTCATATTACTAATCGCCTGAGGTTCCCTTACCTGAAAATGCCGAGAAGGATGCTCAGACAGCATTGTAGGCCAAAGTGCACTTATCCTAACGAGCTGATTTCTCAAAAACACTCTTGACATTGTGTCTAACCTCCCCTAACAATGAGATAAATAATGGGTAGTCATTAAAGTCTGGCTGTGGCTTTGTTGCTGTCGATTTGAACTGCACACGCACGCGCGCGCACACACACACACACACACACACACACACACACACACACACACACACACACACGCACGCACACACATACACGTGTACGTATATAAATATGATTTCGTATGATATTTAATTTATATCAAAAGATTATTTGTTTTTCTCATGTTTTTCTTTTTCATCATTTCTTTCTTCTTTTATTTGATGATTTTCATAATCCTCAAACATCAATAATTACTTAGAACCACCAAGTACCATTATTCCTTTCGTTGATCTATCGATTGATTGATTAGTTTGTTTAGCGGTATTTAAAGCTAGTTTTATTTGACTTTAAAAGAGTCTGGAATTAAATGTGCCTCTTGGTTTTGGGTAGGAATCTTACGGTACTTTAGTGTCCTGAAGTGCGAAGCTTCATAGAAGTACGTGGTTTGTTATATTTGTAATTATTTCTGTCTTTCTTAAAAGCACAGCTTCTCTTATTTATTAAAGTGTTTTTGTTTTAAGGTTTACTTGGAGGAATATTTTATTTGATGATTTAATGGTGTCCTAGGAAGGTGGACCATCTAGAATTGCACATGGCTAGCAACATGCCACAATCAATTGGGAAAATGCTATTTCAGAAATGACCTAGAGTTTGTTGACTTGCTGCCGAGGGAAAACCCGGACTGAAGCGGGATATTTATCTTCCTTCCACGTCCAGAATATGTGAGATAAGGCTCGGAAAATGGGAAAAGGCAAAACCTGGGAGGATGGGCCTCAAAGAACTCTACAGGATCAAATTCATACTTCAGTCAACAGAGAAATGGTCATCTTAACAATGGCGTAGTCGACGGTGACTTTGGTGCCGGGAAAAAGAGGTTAACTGATATTTCTTTTAGGTTTGTTACTTTGTAGTACTTTTGACGAAGACGTTTTAAATCTGAACAACTTGTCAGTGTGTCGCATATCATACAAGCCTCCTGGCATAATATACAGATTCGAGCTGTTTCCTTTCTGAGAAGATGAAAATAAGTGAATTTCGATTCATCCACATAGAATCATACAATGTAAATTGCTTAATAAAAATTATACGTGGAATATTTCGATCCCTATATCATTTGTTGACCATTGCTTAGAAAGAATTATAGGTTGGATGTTCGAATACCTTTTAAATTTGGTGAAAATTGCTTAATAAAAATTATAGGTTGGATTTTGAATACCATTTAAATATGGTGAACATTGCTTAATACAAATAAGGGGGCGGATGTTTGAATCCCTATATAATTTGTTGAAAATTGCTTAGTACAAATTATAGGAAGGATGTTTGAATCCCTATATAATTTGTTGAAAATTGCTTAGTACAAATTATAGGACAGATGTTTGAATCCCTATATAATTTGTTGAAAATTGCTTAGTACAAATTATAGGACGGATGTTTGAATCCCTATATAATTTGTTGAAAATTGCTTAGTACAAATTATAGGACGGATGTTTGAATCCCTATATAATTTGTTGAAAATTGCTTAGTACAAATTATAGGACGGATGTTTGAATCCCTATATAATTTGTTGAAAATTGCTTAGTACAAATTATAGGACGGATGTTTGAATCCCTATATAATTTGTTGATATTGCTTAGTACAAATTATAGGACGGATGTTTGAATCCCTATATAATTTGTTGAAAATTGCTTAGTACAAATTATAGGACGGATGTTTGAATCCCTATATAATTTGTTGAAAATTGCTTAATACAAATTATAGGACGGATGTTTGAATCCCTATATAATTTGTTGAAAATTGCTTAGTACAAATTATAGGACGGATGTTTGAATCCCTATATAATTTGTTGAAAATTGCTTAGTACAAATTATAGGACGGATGTTTGAATCCCTATATAATTTGTTGAAAATTGCTTAGTACAAATTATAGGACGGATGTTTGAATCCCTATATAATTTGTTGAAAATTGCTTAATACAAATTATAGGACGGATGTTTGAATCCCTATATAATTTGTTGAAAATTGCTTAGTACAAATTATAGGACGGATGTTTGAATCCCTATATAATTTGTTGAAAATTGCTTAGTACAAATTATAGGACGGATGTTTGAATCCCTATATAATTTGTTGAAAATTGCTTAGTACAAATTATAGGACGGATGTTTGAATCCCTATATAATTTGTTGATATTGCTTAGTACAAATTATAGGACGGATGTTTGAATCCCTATATAATTTGTTGAAAATTGCTTAGTACAAATTATAGGACGGATGTTTGAATCCCTATATAATTTGTTGAAAATTGCTTAGTACAAATTATAGGACGGATGTTTGAATCCCTATATAATTTGTTGAAAATTGCTTAGTACAAATTATAGGACGGATGTTTGAATCCCTATATAATTTGTTGAAAATTGCTTAATACAAATTATAGGACGGATTTTTGAATCCCTATATAATTTGTTGAAAATTGCTTAGTACAAATTATAGGAAGGATGTTTGAATCCCTATATAATTTGTTGAAAATTGCTTAGTACAAATTATAGGACGGATGTTTGAATCCCTATATAATTTGTTGAAAATTGCTTAGTACAAATTATAGGACGGATGTTTGAATCCCTATATAATTTGTTGATATTGCTTAGTACAAATTATAGGACGGATGTTTGAATCCCTATATAATTTGTTGAAAATTGCTTAGTACAAATTATAGGACGGATGTTTGAATCCCTATATAATTTGTTGAAAATTGCTTAGTACAAATTATAGGACGGATGTTTGAATCCCTATATAATTTGTTGAAAATTGCTTAGTACAAATTATAGGACGGATGTTTGAATCCCTATATAATTTGTTGAAAATTGCTTAGTACAAATTATAGGACGGATGTTTGAATCCCTATATAATTTGTTGAAAATTGCTTAGTACAAATTATAGGACGGATGTTTGAATCCCTATATAATTTGTTGAAAATTGCTTAATACAAATTATAGGACAGATGTTTGAATCCCTATATAATTTGTTGAAAATTGCTTAGTACAAATTATAGGACGGAGGTTTGAATCCCTATATAATTTGTTGAAAATTGCTTAATACAAATTATAGGACGGATGTTTGAATCCCTATATAATTTGTTGAAAATTGCTTAGTACAAATTATAGGAAGGATGTTTGAATCCCTATATAATTTGTTGAAAATTGCTTAGTACAAATTATAGGACGGATGTTTGAATCCCTATATAATTTGTTGAAAATTGCTTAGTACAAATTATAGGACGGATGTTTGAATCCCTATATAATTTGTTGAAAATTGCTTAGTACAAATTATAGGACGGATGTTTGAATCCCTATATAATTTGTTGAAAATTGCTTAGTACAAATTATAGGACGGATGTTTGAATCCCTATATAATTTGTTGAAAATTGCTTAGTACAAATTATAGGACGGATGTTTGAATCCCTATATAATTTGTTGAAAATTGCTTAATACAAATTATAGGACAGATGTTTGAATCCCTATATAATTTGTTGAAAATTGCTTAGTACAAATTATAGGACGGAGGTTTGAATCCCTATATAATTTGTTGAAAATTGCTTAATACAAATTATAGGACGGATGTTTGAATCCCTATATAATTTGTTGAAAATTGCTTAGTACAAATTATAGGACGGATGTTTGAATCCCTATATAATTTGTTGAAAATTGCTTAGTACAAATTATAGGACGGATGTTTGAATCCCTATATAATTTGTTGAAAATTGCTTAATACAAATTATAGGACGGATTTTTGAATCCCTATATAATTTGTTGAAAATTGCTTAGTACAAATTATAGGACGGATGTTTGAATCCCTATATAATTTGTTGAAAATTGCTTAATACAAATTATAGGACGGATGTTTGAATCCCTATATAATTTGTTGAAAATTGCTTAGTACAAATTATAGGACGGATGTTTGAATCCCTATATAATTTGTTGAAAATTGCTTAGTACAAATTATAGGACGGATGTTTGAATCCCTATATAATTTGTTGAAAATTGCTTAGTACAAATTATAGGACGGATGTTTTAATCCCTATATAATTTGTTGATATTGCTTAGTACAAATTATAGGACGGATGTTTGAATCCCTATATAATTTGTTGAAAATTGCTTAGTACAAATTATAGGAAGGATGTTTGAATCCCTATATAATTTGTTGAAAATTGCTTAATACAAATTATAGGACGGATGTTTGAATCCCTATATAATTTGTTGAAAATTGCTTAGTACAAATTATAGGACGGATGTTTGCATCCCTATATAATTTGTCTAAAATTGCCTAATACAAATTAAAGGATCGATAGTCCAATCCCTAAATATTTTCACAAACATTGCTTAATACAAACTATAATCCGGATGTTTCCTATATAACTTAGTGATCATTGCTTAATACTAATTATAGCTCCTCCGATGTCGCAATCTCTATAATGTGATGAACATTACTTCATAAAAATTATAGGGCGGATGTTTGAATCCCTATATAATTTGATAAACATTGCTCAATAAAAAAATATAGGGCGGATGTTTGAATCCCTATATAATTTGATGAACATTGATTAATACAAAATATAGGACGGATGTTTGAATACCTAGATAACTTGGTGAGCATTGCTAAATACAAATTACAGGCGGATGTTTGAATCCCTATATAATGTGTTCAACATTGCTTAATACAAAATATAATTTGGGTGTTTTAATACCTTTTAAATTTGTTGAACATTGCTCAATAGAAAATATAGGGCGGATGTCTGAATCCCTATATAATTTGATGAACATTGCTTAATACAAATTATAGGGCGGATGTTTGAATAGCTTTAAAATTTGTTCAACATTGTTAATACAAATTATAAGCACGATATTTCAATCCCTATATAATTTGATGAACATTGATTAATACAAATTATAGGGCGGATATTTGAATACAACTTAAATCTGATGAACCTAGCTTAATAGAAAATATAGGGTGATTGTTTGAATCTCTATATAAATTTGATGATCATTGCTTAGTACAGTATAGGGCGGATGTTTGAATCTCTATATAACTTGGTCAACATTGCTTAATGCAAATTATAGGTTGGATATTTGAATACGACTTAAATCTGATGAACCTAGCTTAATAGAAAATATAGGGTGATTGTTTGAATCCTTATATAAATTTGATGATCATTGCTTAGTACAAAGTATAGGGCAGATGTTTGAATCTCTATATAACTTGGTCAATATTGCTTAATACAAATTACAGCGTGGATGTTGGAATAACTTTAAAATTTGGTGAACATTGTTTAATAAGATTATGAGCACAATATTTCAATACCTATATAATTTGTTGAACGTTGCTTAATACAAATTATAGGCCGGATGTCTGAATCACTATATCATTTGATAAACATTGTTTAATACAAATTATAGAGCGGATGTTTGAATCTCTATATTATTTGGTGAACATTGCTTAATACAAAATATAGAGCGGATGTTTGAATCGCTATATTATTTGGTGAACATTGCTTAATCCAAATATAGTGTGGATGTTTGAATCGCTATATTATTTGGTGAACATTGCTTAATACAAAATATAGTGTGGATGTTTGAATCGCTATATTATTTGGTGAACATTGCTTAATACAAAATATAGTGTGGATGTTTGAATCGCTATATTATTTGGTGAACATTGCTTAATGAAAATTATAGGTTGGATGATTGAATACGTATAAAATTTGATGAACATTGCTTAAAACAAATAATAGGTTGGATGATTAAATACCTTTTAAATTTGGTGAACATTCCTTAGTGCAAATTATAGGTTGTATGTTTAAACACCTTTTAAATTTGGTGAACATTGCTTAATACAAATAAGGGGGCGGATGTTTGAATCCCTTTATAATTTGTTGAACATTGCTTTGTACACATTATAGGGCGGATGTTTGAATCCCTATCTAATTCGGCGCACCAATACTTAATACTGATTAATACAAATCATAGGTTGGAAGTTTAAATACCTTTAAAATCTGTTGAACATAGCTTAATGCAAATTATAAGGGCGGATGTTTGAGTACCTTTAAAATTTTGCTTTATACAAATTATCGGCCCGATATTACAATCCCTATATAATTTGTTGGGCATTGCTTTATACAATTTATAGGCCAGATCTTTTTATCCCTATATAATTTGTCGATCATTGCTTAATACTATTTATAGCCCCGATGTTCTATATAATTTGTTGAAAATTGCTTAACACAAATTATAGGGCGGATGTTTGAATCCCTATATAATTTGTTGAACATTGCTTAATACAAATTAAAGGCCTAATAGTCCAATCCCTAAATATTTTCACAAACATTGCTTAACACAAATTATAATCCTTATGTTTCAATCCCTATATAACTTAGTGATCATTGCGTAATACTAATTATAGCTCCGATGTCCCAATCTTTATATAATGTGATGAACATTGCTTATTACAAATTATAGAGCGGATGTTTTTATCAATATATAATTTGATCAACATTGCTTAATACAAATCGTAGGGCGGATGTTTGAATCCATGTATAATTTGTTGATCATTGCTTAATACAAATTATAGGTTGGATGTTTGAATGCCTTTATAATTTGTTGAACATTGCTTGATGCAAATTATAAGGCGGATGTTTGGATCCCTATATAATTTGTTAAACATTGCTTAATACAAATTGTTCAAACATTGGTAATACAAATCATAGGGTGTATATTTCCATTCCTGTATAATTTGGTGATCATTGCTTAATACAAATTATAGCCACGATATTCCAAGGCCGGATATTTCAATCCCTATACAATTTTGTTAACATTACTAAATGCAAGTTATAGCCTGGATATTCTAATCCAAATATAGTTTGGTAGGCATTGCTTAATACACATTATAGGCCGATGTTGCAATCCTTATATTAGTTGGTACACATTGCCTAATACAAATTAAACGCTAGATCTTTTAATCTCCGTACAATTTTGTAAACATAGCTTAATATAACTTATTCAATTTTCACCCCAAACAAGGCGCACTTTGAAGTAGCGGGCTACTACCGGGGACATAAGTTGCGGGGATATTATGAAGGGAGATGAGTAGCAAGATGTCTATTCACATTACATTTGAACTTCTGAACAGTTGGAAAAGCAAAATCCCGAAAAGGAGTTCCAGAGTCTAGCAGTTCTCGGGAATAAAGTATTGGCGTGGAAGGTTTTCTTACGCCTAGGGATCTCTACTGTGCAGAGGGTGGGATTTTGCTGATTGTCATGTCTGTCGGGGGTATTCACGTCGAGGGGTACAAGTGCTTGTAGTTCGTCTGACCATTCACCAGTAAAATACTTGCATACAAATACAGGCGAGGGGATGCTACATTACGTCGATGGGACAGAGGCTGAAGCCTAGATGACAGTTCAGGACCTATCAGCTTGGCGACTCTCTTTTGAACCTTGTCCAGGAGTGAGAGACAAGTAGTAGATGCACCAGCCCAAATGTGACAACGGTACTCCATACATGGGCGAATGGTGGCCTTACAGAGGTACAGGATACTTTCAGGCGTAAGTAGTTTTCTAGCACGGTAGAGAGAGCCCATCTTCTTCGCAGCAGGCTTAGCAATGCTCTCAATGTATCTATTCCATCTCATGTTCTCTGTGAACGTAAGGTGGGGGAGTTTAAAGGAAGTACTTTCAGGCAATGTGTTCTTGGCCATTGCTATCGGTGGTAGAGAAGGTTTCTTTTAATTATTGAAGGAAACAAACTTAGTCTTGACAGTATTGAATGTGGCCATCCATTTTTGTCCCCATTCCACTACAGATTGGAGGTCTTCATCTAGTGTTTCTGCCATTTCTTTGGATATGTGTTAATTTGTTTTCCCCTTGTGCCTGTTATAGAGAGTGGTATCATCAGCAAATAAACCCATCTCCGAAACAATTTTATCAGGGAGGTCATTTATGAATATCAGGAATAATAGAGGTCCAAAGATAGACCCAGTAGGTCCTCCCGCATGTATATCATATTGTTTAGATGTACGACCGTTGAGGATATCCTGGATTTTTCACTTACTTAAGAAGGATTTAATTACATTATGTATTCTTTCAGTGATACCATATGGTCTTATTTTCCTTAGAATACCATCGTGCCAAACACTGTCAAAAGCCTTAGATATATCGAAGGATACCGCTCTACCCTCCCCTGCTTTGTTCAGTGAACAATATATACGTTCAGAGATTACAGTTAGGATATCTGCTGTGGAACAAGCTTGCCTAAATTCATATTGTTTGTCGGTCAGAAGTTTAGCAGCTGTAAGGTGATGGACTAGAGCTTGATTAATTATGGATTCAAGTATTTTTGCAAAATGGGGCAAATGGTACGATAATTTAATGGGTGAGTTCTTTTGCTAGGATTCTTAAAAACTGGTACAACAGAAGCAGTTTTCAAGCAGTCAGGAAAGCAAGATTCGTGAAGGCATTTATTGTAAAGTTTGGAGAGAACTGGAGCAACCTCAGCGGAGCTTTTTTTTTTAATAACAAAGTCGGGATGAGATCGGGTCCACATGCTTTTGAGGTGTCTAGTTTTTTTATGATACCATGCACATGAGATGAGGTGATTTTCAATTATAGGCCGGTGTTTCAATCCCTATATAATTTGGTGAATATTGCTAAATACAAATTATAGGCCGGTGTTTCAATCCCTATATAATTTGGTGAACATTGCTAAATACAAATTATAGGCCGGATGTTTCAATCCCTATATAATTTGGTGAACATTGCTAAATACAAATTATAGGCCGGTGTTTCAATCCTTTCATAAATTACTGAACATTGCTAAATACAAATTATAGGTTGGATGTTTAAATCCTTTCATAAATTACTGAACATTGCTTATGCAAATTACAGGCCCGAAATTTTAATCTCTGTATAATTTTGGCGAACATTGCTCAATACAAATTATAGGCGGATATTCTAATCCATATATAATTTGGTGAACGTTGCTTAGTACAAATTATAGGCAGGATGTTTGAATCCTTATATAATTTGGTGAACATTTCTTAATACAACTTATAGGCCAGATATTTTAGTCCCGACATTAGGTGGTGGGCATGATTCCATGCAAAATATGTGCAGGTTTTCGTTTTTCAATCCCTGTATGTTTTGTCGAATTCTGCTTAATACAGCTTATATGCCAGATGCAATCACCTTTAAATGATACTGACTACTTCAAATTATTGTGTCTTTAGGCAGCATTTCTTTATCGATGTAAACACTGTTAAATGGTGTAGAATTACGACGCTTAATTGTTCCTTATTTCTTTATTCATTTTTCTCATACTCATATTTGCAAAGTCAAGGAATGTTCTATAATTATCAGTAGCATTTTCGAATCATCTTCCGCTGAAAAACAACAGCAACAACAGTAACAACAAACAAAAACAAAAATCGAACAAGCTGACAAATTGAACAACAACAACAACAATAATAATAATAATAATAATAATAATAACAATAATAATAATAATAATAATAATAATAATAATAATAACAATAATAATAATAATAATAATAATAACAATAATAACAATAATAATAATAATAATAATAATAATAACAATAATAATAATAATAATAATAATAATAACAATAATAATAATAATAATAATAATAATAATAATAATAATAATAATAATAATAATAACAATAATAACAATAATAATAACAATAATAATAATAATAACAATAATAATAATAATAATAATAATATTAATAATAACAATAATAATAATAATAATAATAATAATAATAATAATAACAATAATAATAATAATAACAATAATAATAATAATAATAATAACAATAATAATAATAATAATAATAATAATAATAACAATAATAACAATAATAATAATAATAATAATAACAATAATAATAATAATAATAATAATAATAATAATAATAACAATAATAATAATAATAATAATAATAATAATAATAATAATAATAACAATAATAACAATAATAATAATAATAATAATAATAATAATAATAATAATAATAATAATAATAATAACAATAATAATAATAACAATAATAATAATAATAATAATAATAATAATAATAATAACAATAATAATAATAATAATAATAATAATAATAATAATAATAATAATAATAATAACAATAATAATAATAATAATAATAATAATAATAATAATAATAATAATAATAATAATAATAATAATAATAATAATAATAATAATAGGACAAAAGCAGCCGAGTGCGCCATATGTAAAAATTGTAAGACGTCAAAACAACAAATTGGTGCATTTCCAAAAGAACGTTTATATTTAAAATCTCGGGACGCCACAATTGGCCTCAAAGGATAATTCGTATTTATGTTACACATTTTAAATTGTTACTTGTTTCTTTCGTGATGTTTTTATTTTCTCAGTTTTAATAAAGATAGCTTTAAGCATTTCTAATATTAATTTGAGAATACAATATTTTCCTACTTTAATTAAAATTTTTCTTAAATCAGATGGAGCAGTTTTTTTTTTTTTTTTGATACTGATAAATTGAGCTAGAGTCAACCGGGTACATGGTGAGCCTACGGGGACGATTTATGGTAGATAAATCGATGCAGCTATTATTATTATTATTATTATTATTATTATTATTATTATTATTATTATTATTATTGTTGTTGTTGTTGTTGTTGTTGTTATTATTGTTGTTGTTGCTGTTGTTATTATTGTTATTATTATTATTATTATTGTTGTTATTATTATTGTTGTTGTTGTTGTTGCTGTTGTTATTATTATTATTATTGTTATTATTATTGTTATTATTATTATTATTATTATCATTATTATTATTATTATATTATTATTAATAATAATGTCGTTGTTGTTATTTTAGTATTGTTATTATCATTCTTATTATTGTTTATCATTATTATTGCTATTATTGCTATTGTTGTTATTATTAATAATATTCTTCTTATTATTATTATCATTATTGTTGTTGTTGTTATTGGCGGTAGAAATGAAAAGGAAGTGGAGAGACTGGTAGAATTTGTGGAGACATACTCAGAAGACATTGGGATGGAGTTTGGGATCAGTAAATGTGCGATGCTGGTGATGAAAAGAGGAGTAAAGGTTCATTCGAATGGAATAGTTCTGCCAAATGGAGAAATCATGAAAGAAATAGCAGATACAGGATATAAGTATTTGGGAGTGATGGAGGGTGGAGGGTGGAGGCATCATGAACAGAGAAATGAAGGAGAAAGTCAGGAAGGAGTATCTTAGAAGAGTGAAACTAATTGCAAAGTCAAAACTGTATGGAGGAAACCTAATGAAAGCAGTGAATGCATGGGCAGTCAGTGTTTTGAGATACAGTGCAGGAATTTTAGAATGGTCTGACAAGGATTTACATGCCATGGATATCAAAACAAGTAAAGTTTTAGCAATGTTTGGTATATTTCACATTCGAAGTAGCGTAGCAAAGCTGTATCAAAAGAGGAAAGATGGTGGGAGAGGATTGAAAAGTGTAAAAGATTGTGTTAGTACCGAGGAGATGTCGTTGAAGGAGCATGTGGTTAGAAGTGAGGAGTGGATGCTTAAGGTTGTGGCCAATGAAGTGGTGGTATATGAGACCAAGGCTGATTATGTGAAACGTATGGATAGAGAAAGGGCAGAGAAACTGACTAGGAAGAAAATGCATGGAAGGTTCTTCCAGAATATAGCAGAAGTGGCTGATGAAAGATCATGGCAATGGCTTAGAGCTGAGTATCTGGCTAAGAGTACTGAAGCTTTTGTTTGTGCAGCACAAGAGCAGACATTAGGAACACGATTGTTCAAAAAAGTGGTTCTAGGAGAAGAAGTTGCTGCAGAATGCCGTATTTGTGGTAAGACCTCAGAGTTAATTGCGCCCCTTGCAGCAGGGTGTAGTGGACTGGCCCAGAGAGAGTACCGCAAAAGACACGATCGCATGGGACTCCGGATATATTGGGAGGTATGTAAGACAGTTGGGGTGAAGTGTGCTGGAAAATGGTTTGAGGACGTGCCTGATGAAGTGAGAACAAGCGAGGATGGCAATGTAGAGGTATGATGGGACAAAAGTGTCATAACGACCAAGCAATTGGAACATAATCATCCGGATTTGGTCGTCATTGACAAAGTCTAAAAAAAACTGGCAGATTGTAGACTTTTCAGTACCGTGGGATAGGGATGTAAGAGAGAAGGAGAATGAGAAGTAGAGCAATTATGCTCCATTGGCCTTGGAGATAAGGCGTATACACGGGGTTAAAACACAAATAATCCTGGTCATAGTTGGTACACTAGGAGTAGTATCAAGTCGTCTGGAAGGACAATTAAAAAAACTACAAATCCCCGATGTTTTAGGTGGCCTTCAGACCTCTGCTATTGTAGGTACAACCAACATCCTTAGGGAAACCCTTGATCTTTGAAGCTCCTGGTTTGAAGTCGGGATTAAGGGAAATCCTCTGGGAATGAATCCAATCCCTTTCCAGAGAGACGTTCATAAACGAAATCAGAATTATTATTATTATTATTATTATTATTATTATTATTATTATTATTATTATTATTATTATTATTACTATTATTATTATTATTATTATTCACTCGGAGTTTTCATACAGGCTATTGAAGATTGCTCTTTGAGAACAACCTATGGTTTTTCATTGGAGTCTGAGTGATAGCATGTCTCCCTAGATTTCTAGTACTCTCCACCTCTTTTGATAACCTTTGCAAATTAATTTGCATTATCGCAACAACCGTTTACGATTGATATCTCATTGTTAGCGACCATTGGTCTTCACTGGAATTTGGGTGGCAATAAGCCTCCTGAAGATCCCAGTTCTCTTCAAACTCATCTAGTGGGGATCTGATTAGTGTTTTTTTCTCTTCAATATTTTTTTTTACATAGGCGTCACCACTTATCAAGGCCGATAGGCCATTCAAGGATAAGGGTTAAAGAGTGTAGAGTAGTCAAAAGGACAATATAGTAATCGATAGTAATGGAAGTTCGGTAAATTTGTTAACTTAAGTGGAACGGCTCATCAGAAACTTGTTCACGTTGGACTTGAAGGCAACCATATTATAGACACCTGGAAAGCAGGAAAACGGAAGGCAATTCCACAAGCGTGCAGTTCTAAGAAAGAAGCTTTGATCATAGAATCTATGTTTAGGTTTAGGCACAGAGTGGGGGAAATTATTGATAATGTTTTTAGCTAGTCTAGTGTTTCTTGTGAAAGTTTGGCGAGGGGGACCATAGATTGAAGCTCAGTTGAACACTTTCCATGAAAATAACGATAAAGCAGAGACAAACATATTTTCATTTTCCTTGACTTTGCTTAATCATTTGGTGTGATATCGGTGGATACTGACAATTCGGGGAGTCGTGTTAACTTAGAATTATACAATTTCAGGGTTTTTTTTTTGTTGTTTTGATTTCATGTGGTGTTTTACTCCTGTAACAGTTTCTATATGTCCGGCAGGTGTTTGTAGCCTATGTGTATTAGTCTTCGTATTAAATGGGGTTTCCTTAATATTTCAGCCGTTTTCATTATTCTAATCCGTTGTATCTTATCAGCAACCCCCTGATTCTAATCTCTTCTATTCTTAATTCAATGTTTTTCGGGATTGTTCCTAGCACTCCTACTTTATTAGTGTTATCTCGACTTTCTTCATCTTCCATATCCCTTCGAGATCTCTGGCTAATTCGGCGTATTTGTCCCGCTTCGCCGTTTCCTTGATATTCACTCTGTGGCTTACTGGAACGGCGAAATCTACGATTTGGCAGGACTTTTCTTTATTATGACATCCGGTTTTCTGGCTTTGATGGGTTTATCCGTTTGTATAACTATGCCCCATAGGAGAGTTTTGAGTTTCATTTTCAAGTGCTTCTGCCAGTTTGTGCTTGTACCAATTGTCTGAGTGTTCAAGATGCAGTTGTTTGCATAATTCCCAGTATACTGCCTTCCTCAGTTGATCGTGTCTATTTTTATATTATTTTAAACTAGTTTTCTACATTCGTTTATTATGTTGTTTATTGTTTCGTCGCTTTGTTTGCAGATTCTGCATTTGCCGTTTTCTTGTGTTTTGTCAGTCTTTACTTTGATGTGGTTGAGTCTAATCGCTTCATCTTATTCGGTTGTAATTAGGACTTCAATTTCTCTGTTAGTTTCCATTTTATAGCCAAGTGTTTTTGTAAATCTCATATTTTGCCATGCTTATGAATCATCTGTGTAGTTGCCTCTCTTCACATTTTTCTTTCCTGGTCTTATTCGTTTCCTTTCTATTTTCTGACGTGCTTATTTTTTTTCGCTATCCCTTGTTTTTGCTTAAAACCACATATTTAAAAAAAAAAAAATCGATCTGCCAACTCTATCTGAAGAAGCACCTAATAGTTCATGCAACCTAAATGATGGCTCTGTAGATATATGAGATACGGTCAGGTGTGAAAAGTTTTTTAGCCTGGTAGAAGGCAACCTATTTTTTTTTTTTTTTTTACTTGCAGCAGACTTGACAGCATCTTCTATTTCTTTATTCAAATTCATCATATGGCCGGATAATATTAGTCCAAGAAGTTTAAACGTCTGACTTTCGGAAATGATGTCTGTCTGGCTATATAGGATACTGGTAGAGGTAAGAAGTTTTCTACCTCGGTAGAGGGAGCCCACTCTTTTCGCAGCAGATTTTTCAATATCTTCTATGCAATTATTCCCGCGCATTTTAACAAGGTTAACTGATTAATGGTTTGCAACTTTTTCATGGAGCTGCACTTCCCTCTTCATGAGGGTTGAATGACTTTGAGTCTTCGGTCTCCTTTACACTGTGGGAGGAGGGGGTAGTCATCTCAAAGAGAGAGAGAGAGAGAGAGAGAGAGAGAGAGAGAGAGAGCCCTGCTTATGTATTGTGTCCTCTTCATAGGTGAAGAAGTACCAGTGTTTCAATATACGGATGTTCAGTTAGACTGCTTTTTTTTCTCTTTTCTATTCTCTTCTTTCTTTTTCTGTCTTTTCTTTCAAACTCTTTTCCTTAAAACTTCTTTCCTTCTTCTTCTTCACGCCTCCTAACCATCGCCCAATCCCTATCTTTTATTTTCAAAATTTCGAAAGAAGTAACCCCGTTTTACATACGAAGCAGCTGGATATGTAGAGACGGGCGCCACAATTTTGACAGCCGGCCGCAAAGCTCGGGTTTGCAGCCGGGAGAGTAACTGGTAATTTGATGCGCGAGGGAGAGAGATGCTGATAATTTCGGTATCTCGAGCGTGTGCTCGACACACGCGCACGTGCTAACCAACTCCTTCCTTCCCATCCATATACTCCCCCCTCTCTCTCTCTCTTTCTCTCTCCCCTATCTCTCTTTCTCTCTTTCTTTAGCTTTAAATATTATTATCAGAACCCCGTGCCCAGATCTGGTGCCTATCCTTTGTGCCACACACACACATACACACATACACGCACGCACGCACATACACACACGCACGCACGCGCACACACACACACACACACACACACACACACACACACACACACACGCACACACACACACACACACACGCACGCACGCACACACGCACGCACGCACGCACGCACGCACGCACGCACGCACGCACGCGCACATGCCCCACCCCCTGCATTAAACTAGTTCTTTCTTGTTTTGCTGTATTAGTAGCTGGCTTTGCCGGTTCGCTATCGCTTTGCAATGTTCCCCACTTAAAATTCTTAAAACAAAAATTGTAGATATTAAACATTTCATTCGAAAAGTTTTAGTAAAATACAAAATATCTTTCTCAATTATTCGTGTAGATAAACGTTAACATTTTGATGATTCGATGAAAATTTGGTTGGCTTTTAAAACGTGACCGATAATAAACGAAAAAAAGAAAAGAAAAGAAAACAAATAAAAAGAAGGAGTCAATTCGACATTTCTCACTTGCAATTTAGAAATAGATTGTAACTTGTTGAAAAACAAAACATTGGAAAACATAAATGTTAAATATTTGTATTGGAAATAAAAAATAATATTGCAGAACAAGGCGATTTGTTTAATTAAAATCAAAACAATTATTGAATAAAAAAACAAACAAAGCAAAAATAACAACAAAAAATAATAATAGCTAATTATTAAAGTATCCTTTATCCTTGCTAATTAATACATTAGCAATATATCGAAGATGGTGCGCTTATTGTGTAAAGTTGACTTCAAACGGGGCGTTTTGATTTTAGCGTCAGTGCAAGAAATGGGCACACGTTTCGCGCTTGTTTACTTAGACTATTGGCCTACTTTTAAAAAAATTCTTTCTCCCACATTTATTTTATTCCCTGCAATATTTTCGCCTTTTTTTTACACCCTTTCGCGATCTTTCGTTTCTGTTCATATTTCTGCGAAAATCAAGTGTATGTCTTTTCACTTTTCACCATTGATTGCGGTACGTTGTTGCTGATCATATGCAGTTCTAGGAGGTCCAACCTTCCAGGTTTTGTCTCCTTCCTTTAGGATGGGAAGTTTACTACTAATCGCCCGAGGCTTTTCTACCAAGGTATGCCGATGGAGTTGTCCAGTCATTTTTTGCAGGTTACGGTGCGCCTCCTCTGGAACGCTGGCTCCTTATCCCCACTTTCTGATCCTTGTGTCGCATTTCTTCACCGTGGGAGAATGATAAATACTGTATTGAAACCTCGGAGATTTATAAAAAACAAATGGACAACCACGTAATGCCTCGATATAGTGCAAATTATTTTGGAATAAAGGAGAACTTTAAAAACAATTTCATTAAATAAAAAAATACAAATCGGTCGATAATTAAATTTTATTGCATTTAATGATAATAAGTTATACTTTTATTTATTTTTCGGGTTTTCAGTAGACAACCACCTTGAATTAATTTTATTTTAAGCCTTCTATGCTACAATGCAAATTCTGAAGAAAAAAATTATATAAAGTTAAAAAAAAAAAAAAACTGAAAAATTATGGTTATCAATAAAAAAAAATGGAATTTTCTTACATCTGGTAAAAGTAATTTGTTGCCCATTTGTTTTTCCCTAATTTTTGCGTTGTTAACTATACTACACTTTTGTCTATATTTATTATTCTTTATAGATGCCTTTCTTTTCATAGTTTCCCTTTTATACTTTCTTCTTTCATTTCTATTTTTATTTCGTTCTTTCTCGTTTCAGTTATTTCAACGAATAAATACAAAAGTTTGTTTTATTTATTACGCCTATGTCACTATCAAAACTGTTGTTTTAACTAATAATACAACATAATTGTTTTTTTTAATACTGCTTACGTAATAGAGAGTAAAAGTCACCCACACAGCTATTTGTGTAAGTATTTTAATAAATTAATATTTAGTGTTATTCATTTGTAATTTTATTGTTTTATTTTCCTATAGATATGCAGTAGTTTCGCCGATATTGATAGTAATTAATTAAAGTGATTAAAAAATGGATCAATTACTAAACTTTTTCTTAAAACATTGACTGATTAATTTTCAAGGGAGGTAATTTAAATTAAACTTAAAGATATACCGAATTTAGAAAGGTGTGTGTATGCGTGCGTGAGTGTGTGTGTGTGTGACTGATTGCTATCTCGTTTTCTCTCTCTGTGTCTCTCCCTCTCTCTCTTACCTCCACTTTAGCCACACAACATAGAGAAAAGGGATAGAATGACTGATCTCTCTCTCTCTCATTCTATCTCTCTCTCTCTCTCTCTCTCTCTCTCTCGCTTCTGTTAGCAACAACACATAAAGAAAAGGGGAGAAAGTCCTGGCTGCTCTTTCTCTCTATCTATCGTAACCTCTCCCCTTCTCGCCCTTGTGCGAGCTTTTCTAGTCTCACACAAAACACGCGTTCACATTTCAAGCCACGTTTCTTGTCATACATATACGCGCACACAAACATACGTGCGCACGTACACACACGTACATATATTCACGTTCACGTACATACACTCACATTCATGTGCATACACACACACACACACACGCGCTAACGTACAGACATGTACACACACGTATGAATACATGGGCAACGTCACTTCCCTTTAAAGGAATTCACACATGCGCAAAAGATCACCGGAAACAACTACAAAAGCAAGAGACCTGAGCTGTTTCCTCCTTTTCGAGTCGGCTCCCGACCTGGGCGGTCGACGGACCAATCGCTCCCTTTCGGGGCGCGCGCCCGCGTGCCTCACGTCCCCTGCTACTATGTGTGGAGCAAGAGCCAACTGACAGTGCGTACACCTTACTCGCTTTCTATCTCCATGGCCTGGATTGACTTTCTCTCTCTATACTATAGATATACTATATATATATATATAACAATAGACTTTCCCTTTCACCAGCTAACAGTGAGAGACGCGAGCCAAACTGGATTGACTTTCTCACTCTCTCTCTCTCTCTCTCTCTCTCTCTCTCTCTCTCTCTCTCTCTCTACAACAATAGACTTTCCTTCTCACCGGTTAACAGCAAGAGACGCACGCCAAACTAAACACGTGCTGTATCCTTTTCTTTCATTGGTTTCTTCATTAAATAAATTCTAGTTCGTTTATTTCAATAAACGCGTTGTTCGTTCCTTTCTCAATTCAATTCATTTTTCCTATTTTGTACGACTGGGTGATATATGTAATATACCACCAGTCCTCTACAAATTGGTGATCCGAACGTGAGATGAACACGCATTTCCTTCTATATCACCAGTCCTCTACACCCTCCTCCCATTAGCAACACGTAGAGAAAGGGGAAGCGTGATCTTAAAATCAAAAACGCACTTGAAAATTATACAGGTAGGTAGAAAAGTACTTTTTCCTGCTTTTGGTAATAGGTATTTGCCATCCATTTGTCTAGACGTCGTTTACTATATTACAGTCTTTCTTTCTCCTTTCTTTCTTTGTGCCATTCTTGCTGCTTATTTTCCTTTTCTATTTATGCATATCCGTTCCGAGTGCGCGGTAAATATGGCACAGATAATAATGGCACCGGGAAATGGCACAGTAAAACAATAGCACAAATGAATAAATAGAAAAAAATTGTACAAAGCAAGAACAATTCCGCAACGAAAAATTAAAATCGTTCAGAAGGGACAGGTCCTGGTTATCTCCCTTTTAGTTTTAAATAGTAGCTAAGACCCTCCCCAGTGTTTAATCAGTAGATGTTATAGGTATGAAAATTGAAATTAGTCACGTGCTGTGCGTTATAGCACTTTTACGTACTTCTTCTTAGCATAATACTCCCGGGTAAATACGCTAAATAAAATTCTAATTTTAGGAAATACATACTTGTTATGGCGATAAGGAACAGGTAATTAAATTTGGTACTTATGCAGAATACGAACCGCGTTATCGTCGGCATATTTCGCCACGTTACGTAAACCACCGATGGTGTTGGACGAAAACTTTATTTATTTATTTATTTATTGGAAGAAAACACTGGCCAATGTTTAAGACGCTAGTAACCAGTTAAAATTCAAGGAAGAAACATAATTATAGAAGAAAACTCATCGTATAGTAATTTTAACTTTTTTTAAAAAATTACTTCTTAAAAAAGAAAATAATATAAAACATTAATAGAAAACCTTCAGAAACTTTAAGAAAATGTGCAGTTTACGGACCATGCTGACATAATAGCGTTATTACTTTCAAAGTTATTCTTAATATGGGGACGCTGGTTAAAAAAAGAAAAAAAGATTCTATACTTTCACCTTACAATTTAATAAACAAATGATACCGTAACAATTGAATTTAATTTAAAAATCCTATCTAAACAAAATTGAAAAAAAAAATCCGTAATATATTTTTTAATCATGTTTACCAATTGTCAGCTGCTGCGATTTCATTGGCTGAAAGACTCTGCACTTTTCGGTGGTTTGCTTAAACTGCCAGAATATGCCAACGAAATGTTCAGTTCGTATTCTACGTAAGTACCTTAAATTTTACGGGGGAGGGAATGTAATTTTTTATTTTATTACTTAAGATATTTAATTTTTTTTTCGTCAAGTCAATTGAGAGATGGCATGCTATTTATCTTTTAAAATAACATGATTTTGCCTTTTCTCTTCTAAATTTAGCAATTATAGGAAACTAATCGAACTCTTCCTACGCATATATTTTCCACTCAACATTCACAGAATCGTCTTCTAAATAGGGTGTAGCAACCATATCCCCTCCCTTCAAAATATCTACTAACACACCATCACTTAACACCAGGTCATTATTTCACATTAGGTCAAAAATTTTCCAGACCTCTATATTATATGATTCTGGCAATTCTATTCTTTTATTCTGGCTGGTTGATAATTATACGAGTTATATATCATATCTTTTTCTATTTTTCTAACATCATCCGTGACAATGGAATTTTAATCCCGGACTCCATGCTAACAACACCCTGTACACCCAACAGGTAATCTTTTTTTTTACATAGGCATTACCACTTATCAAGTCCAAGAGGCCACTCGAGGATAAGAGTTAAAGAGTGTACACTAGTCAGTTGGACAATATAGTAATCGTTAATAATGGAAATTCGGTAATTCTTTTTTTTATCTAAGGCTTTTGACAGTGTATGGCATGAGGGTCTCCTCAGGGAGATTAGATCATACGGTATCACTGGTAGAATACTTAACATAATTAAATCCTTCTTAAATAAGAAAAAATCCAGGTTGTCCTCGACGGTCGTACATCTAAACAATATGATATAACTGCGGGAGTGCCCCAGGGGTCTATCCTTGGTCCTTTACTGTTCCTGATATTTATAAATGACCTCCCCGACAAAATTGCCTCTGAGATGGGTATATATGCTGATGACACCACACTCTATAACAGGCACGACAGGAAAACAAATGAACACATATCTAAAGAAATGGCAGAAACACTAGAGGATGACCTCCAATCTGTAGTGGAATGGGGACAAAAATGGATGGTCACGTTCAATGCTGCCAAGACTAAACTAGTTTCATTCAATAATTACAAGCAACCTTCTCTACCACCTATAGCAATGGCCAACGACTCTTTATCTGAGAGTACATCTTTCAAACTTCTTGGCCTAACGTTCACAGAAAACATGAGTTGGAACAATTACATTGAAGGCATTGCCAGGGCCGCTGCAAGGAAGGTGGGCTCTCTCTATCATGCTAGAAAACTACTAACACTCGAAAGTATTCTGTACCTCTATAAGGCCACCATTTGCCCATGTATGGAGTATTGCTGTCATATTTGGGCTGGTGCATCTGCTACTAGTCTCTCACTCCTTGACAAGGTTCAAAAGAGAGTCGCAAATCTGATAGCCCCTCAACTGGCATCTAAGCTTCAGCCTCTGTCTCATCGACGAAACGTTGCATCCCTCTGCCTGTTCTACAAGTATTTTAATGGTGAATGCTCTGACGAACTGCAAGCACTTGTGCCCCATGATGTGAACACCCTCGACAAATCCAACAGGCTGCTAAATCCCACCCCCACACTGTAGAGATCCCTAGGTGTAAAAGATCTTTCTACTCCAGTAGTTTCTTCCTCAGAACTGCTAGACTTTGGAATTCCATTCCAGGTCCCTGCTTCCCCAACTGTACTGACGTACAGAAGTTCAAGTGCAATGTGAACCGACATCTTGCTGCTCAAATCCCTACATAGTACCCCAGTAGTTGTTGCCCCTGATAGAAGCCCCCTACACCAAAGTGGCAATGTGCCTTGTTTGGGGTGAAAATGTAATAAAAAAATTAAGTGCTGTTGCTCATCCAGAACTTGTTTATGTTGGACTTGAAGGCAACCATATTGTAGTCAGCTGAAAAGCAGGCAAACAGAAGACAGTTCCACAGACGTGCAGTTCTAAGAAAGAAGTTTTTTTCATGGAATCTATGTTTAGGTTTAGGCATAGATAAAGAGTGGGGAAAATCATTGATAGTGTTTTCAGCTAGACGAGTGTTTCTCGTGACAGTTTTACAATGGGGGACCATAGATTGGAGCCCGAACAAGTACTTGCCATGGAAATAATGATAAAGCAGAGACAGACTCGCAACATCCGTTCTGTGAGAAAGAGGTTCCAAGGAAAAGAAAAGAGCATACCCTACTAGGCTATGAAATCTATTTTGAATACTATCAAGGCAAAATAAGGTCTTTCTAGCAGTTCCTTCCCAGATGTGGCAGCAGTACTCCATAATTGGACGTACCTGGCTCTCATATAGATAGAGATATTTACTGGATCGATAGAAGGATCCCACCATTTTTCCAGCGACCTTGGCAACGGATTTGATGTATGTGTTCCATTTAAGATCAGGAGTAAAGGTCAAGCCCAGAAGCTTGTTAAAACATGAGGCCTTCTCAAGACGAGAGCCATTCATTTCAATTGATGCCGGATGGGGATCAGAGCGTTGATGATGTAAAGATAGAAGCTTGGTTTTAGATGCATTAAAAGTAACCAGCCACCTCTTTCCCCATTGTACCACATGCTCAAGATCAGAGGAGAGAGAATCAGAGAGAACTTTTCAAGAAAATTATAGAAAAAAAATTGTTGTTTCATATTTTCAGATACTTGTAAAAGCGTACAAGTGGCAGAGGAAAAGTACATTGCATTGCCATAAAAAAAACAAAAACATCCTTTAAATTTATATATGTGTTTTATTTTCATGAAATGTACAACAACAAAATAGAAAAACTAAAAATTAGGCACAAGGCAACTCAAAAATGGGGTTTTTGGTCATCCTTGTCACTGCACCTTTTGTTGGTCTATGCTAATCCTAACTAGATTTGCCATTCACCATTATTAATGATAAATAACTAACAGCATGTGTATATATAATATTATGGATAAAAAAATTATAATAAAAGTCATTTGATCATTATTTCATTGGCGTGAAGTGGGGGGAAAAAAGTTTAAAAAAGTAAACAACAACTATTAGTAGGACACTTCCAACCCTCTCTAGATGGTAGACCGCTACATGCGTATTCTAGTGTTTCCTCAGCTGGGGTCTGGCAACAGGAACACCCAGGTGAATTTAATAATCAGGCACTGTGTAGTATTGTGTTGAGGGACAATACGTTTCTGGCCAATCGCCAGGTCAAACAAACTCAGAGTTGTTGAGATGGCTCGAACCTTGCACCTAGCTCTACTGGGAACAGGTCTCCTTCTTTGACGACTCCAAATGCCCAATGAATGGGTCGCCGGCGGCTCCCCTCATGTTCCTTATAAAATTCTGTTTTAATAAGCCATGAAAGGTCGCTGGACCCTGGGAGGTCCCTTAGTACTGCTCTACACTCTCTCAAGAGCTGTGTGTCACCCAACGTCCTTTGATGTGCCTCAACCGTGTGGTCAAGGATGAAGTCAGGAAAAGTGCTTTCAATGAATGGATTCCATGCAGACTCTTCTGTCAGGTTTGACTTAAGGAGGCCAGCCTCTGAACAGGTGACACCTACAATCAGGCAATCATAACCTTTCTCACACGTCTGCAAACCCAATGCTTGCCCTTGTCCCAAAGAAGCAAGGACAGGTTATGCTGCATATATGGACATAGTTTGTAGGCAGAGGAAGTATGACCAATTGGTAAAGGATGAGAGGAAAGACATAGTGGGTGCATGCCTATACTCTACCTTTCAAAAATAGTTTCCTTCGAACCTATAAGTCGACTGCTTTGACTTTTGACTTTACCTCTGGCCAATATTTTTTGAGCTGGAAACCTGGTCTAAACCACACACCTAGGATCCAAACCAGGATGTCTATCCAGCTGGAGGGAGTATCGGCGCCCTCCCAAGCCCCCAAATGCAGATCGGTTGACTTGTTGCAGTAAATTTGACCCCAATTATCTTTTCATACTGCGTGAGCGACTCTACACCACTTTGATATCTCAGAAGCACGACACAAACTGGTGATATAATTGGTGAATGCAGAAACCCTGGCTCTCGATCCTCCAGGCAAAGCAATCTCATGCGGGACCTTACTTGCCTCCCCACGCCTTAGTTTGCGAAGTAGTGACTTCAACACAAGAACTTAAAGCGGGGTTGACAGCGGATAACCTTGATGCACAGACCGGAAGGCGACAAAAGATTTTAAATGTTTTCTGTTTACCTGTACCACAGCTATCGGTGCACGATACATTAAATAGATCCATTTGAGGTAGCCCAGTTTGAATCCAGCAATCTCTAGAACAGATGCCAGGAAATGATGGTTAACCCTATCGAAAGCTTTGAACTGATCCAAATTGATCAGTGTGGCTTCCGTGTCATCTTCTATCTCTCTCTCTAAGATTGTACGGATCAGGTGTAAGTTCTGATCTTGATCACGTTGTACAATTGGGAAAGGAGTGGCTGGCTACTTTTAATGCACCTAAAACCAAGCTTCTATCTTTACATCATCAACGTTCTGATTCACATCTGCCATCAATTAAAATGAACAGTTCTCATCTTTGGGAGGCCTCCAGTTTTGACAAACTTCTGGGCTTGACCTTTACTCCTGATCTTAAATGGAACGCATACATCAAATCTGTTGCCAAGGCTGCTGGAAAAATGGTCGGATCCTTCTATCGATCCAGTAGATATCTCACTGCTGATGCAGTTTTCTATCTATATAAGAGCCAAGTACGTCCAAGGATGGAATACTGTTGCCACATCTGGGCAGGAGCTGCTAGAAAGGACTTCTACTGCCTTGATAGAGTTCAAAATAGACTTCGTAGCCTCATAGGAGATGTCCTTTTCTCTTCGCTGCAACCTCTATCTCACAGAAGAGATGTTGCAAGTTTGTCTCTGATGTATCGTTATTTTCATGAAAAGTGTTCGACTGAGCTTCAATCTATGGTCCCCCCTCACCAAACTTTCACAAAAAACACTCGTCTAGCTGAAAACACTATCAATAATTACCCCCATTCTTTATCTGTGCCTAAACCTAAACATAGATTCCATGAACAAAGTTTCTTTCTTAGAACTGCACACCTGTGGAATTGTCTTCCATTTTCCTGCTTTCCAGCTGACTACAATATGGTTGTCTTCAAGTCCAACGTGAACAAGTTTCTGATGAGCCGTTCCATATAAGTTAACAAATTTACCGAATTTCCATTACTATCAATTATTATATTGTCCTTTTGACTACTGTACACTCTTTGACCCTTATCCTTGAGTAGCTTGTCGGCCTTGATGAGTGGTGAAGCCTATGTAAAAAAAAAAAAATTCTTTTGAATTGATCTCCCCTTCACAGCATAGTTCTGCTCTTGTTCGATGGTCGCTGATAATAACCTGCAACCGATTTTATAGGACATTGGGCAAAATCTTTAACTCTGTGTTTAGCAGAGTTATGGGCCTGTAATCATCTAGTTCTTCCCTGCCATGCCTATCCATTTTCTTCAGCAATGTGATCACTCCCTTGTTGACTTGACCCAGGAAGGAACCCTCGTCAAACCAATGGTTGCACACATCCATCAGAATCGGTATCAACATGGGCGACAACCTCAAATACAACTCGTTAGGCAGACAATCGAGTCCTGGTGATTTGTTGCAACTGACTTGCTTCAGCACAGTCAAGACCTCTTCACTTTTCCAAATTTTCCTGAAAATTACACATTTTGAGTAACCACTTTCAGTTTACACGAACACATCAGACGCTCACCATCTTACAGCTACAGGCAAGTACAATTCAGATGGTGAATGCAGCAGCAAATCCTGGGAATATAAAAAAAAACATAAAAACCAATTGGAAATGTCATGCACCATCCACTATGACTACTCAATTCCTACAGCTTAATACCTAGAAAACGGAGCTATAAAACCTCACATAGTGATATAAGACAAGAACGAGGAAGAAGCAACCTTAGTGGAAGTTAGTGTCTCCAATGATGCTGGGTTAAACAGGTTAAAGAGAAAAGATAAAGAAATACCAAAATCTTATGTACGACATACTTTACTTGTAGTTTTGCTTTTTCTGTTGTTTTTTTTTGTTGTTAAATCTTTTTTGTCAAATATGCTTAATATTACTCTAAACCACTTTTTAAATGAGTTCCTAAAATCTAAATTAATACAAAATAACCCGACTTCACAAGTTACATTATTGGATTTTAATTATAAGGTGAAGCTCAAACATTCTAACTCAAGGTAGATGAAGCCAAAAACATCCACGCATTAATATGGGAGGGGAGACTATCTTCAAACATCGTCCTAAATTGGTAATGGAGCAACAGATTATATTAATAGATATTTATGTCTCTTTTATCTATTTTTTTTTTAATGCAGAGTAGATAATGCACAGTGGATGTGTTATCGGCAGCTCCAGTAATTCTTGCTTCTCCATATTTGTCCCTCAGTCTTCATTTCCAATGAGTGATTTTTCTGACAAAGGGTGAAGAAAAAGCTGCTTTCCAGGTCGGTAGTACTTCGTGAACAGTAGTTTGAGATGTCGGAAATTTTTCTGTTTCTATGTCTATCTTATGGCCATGTCACTAGTAAGGGTGTTGGAGGTAAACATTTCATCTGGGCTGATGTTATCCGCCTGATAGTCAAGGACCGAACCTTGGATTAACCACTAAGGAGGCTGTCCTATCAGCAGGTGCAAAGTACTAGGGCTTCTGTATTGCCATTTGGTGAATGGATTCTGGACCATGCAGTAGTCTCTGGTGGGGCCTCTCGATGCCATACTAGTGGGTAATTGTTACGGCTTTACCTTATCATGTGCTACAAAAGAAAAAATATTTTCCTGTCTTTTCTTACTTTCCATATTTGTCCTGCTCTAATCAAGTATGCTGATCTGTTCCACAAATCCCAAAACCTCAACATGAAATATCTCCAGAAAAAAACACACGAATAAACCTAAAACAACATCCTCTACCATGTCTCCTTCTCAAACATCAGGGGTCTACGTTCCAACCTTCCAGAGGTTGAAACACAATTACAGGAGATGAAACCAGACATATTCTTTCTAAGCAAAACTGGAATAGGGCTGACCAGTTCCCTAGATGAGTTCATAATTAAAGAATACTCTAACTTAACATCTAAATCTGACCCCCAAGATCGCCATGGGCATGGAATATGTGCCTATGTTAAAGATGGCTTCTCGTGTGGCAGGAATATCTCCAGAGAAGACCCTAATTTACCTTATATGTGCTTCTGGGTTGCACATGCTTGCACCACCGCATTTATATTTGCCCTCACAACAGCAGAGTTACTATCTTTAAGAGTATATCTGAGAAAATTGACCACATCCTGTCTGCTCATCCTTCGTCTAACATTCACATTTGTGGTGACTTCAATGTCCATAACGTGGAATGGCTGACCCACTGAAATAAGACAGATGATGTTGCATCAATTGAAATGGATAGCTCTCGTCTAGGGGAGGCCACATGTTTTGACAAGCTTCTGGGTTTGACTTTTACTCCTGATCTGAAATTGAACACGTATATCAAGTCTGTTGCCAAGGACGCTAGGAAAATGGTGGGATCCTTCTACTGCTCCAGAAGATATCTCACTGCTGATGCAATTATCTATCTATATAAAAGCCAAGTACGTCCAAGGATGGAGTACTGCTGCCACATCTGGGCAGGAGCTGCTAAAAACAGCCTATCCTGCCTTGACAGAGTACAAAATAGACTTCGTAGCTTAGTGGGATATGCCCTTTTCTCTACCCTGCAACCTCTCTCCCACAGGAGAAACGTTACGAGCATGTCTTTGTTTTATCGTTATTTCCATGGCAAGCACTCGTCTTAGCTCCAATCTTTGGCCCCCTCTCTCGCTAATCTTTCACGGTAAACACCGATCTAACTGAAACCACTGTCTATAATTTTCTTCACTCTTTATCTGTGCCTAAATCAAAGCGTAGATTCCATGAACAAAGCTTCTTTCTTAGAACTACACGCTTGTGAAACTCTCTACCGCTTGCCTGTTTCCCACCTGACTTTACCTTGGATATCTTCAAGTCCAACATAAACAAATCCCTAATGAATCACCCCCTTAAGTAATGACACTTTATCAAATCTCCAATACTAACAAATACTGCAACACTATCCCATTGATTACTGTACACGCAATAACCCTTATCCTTGAGTGGCTTCTGGGCCTTCACAAGTGGTGACCTCCATGTAAAAAAAAAAAAAAAAACGACATGAAAAGAAATTGGAATCTTAGGAAGATCTCTATCATTCCAGTTATTATAGGAGTAACTGGACTCATGAAAAAGAATTTTAAAAACTACCTGGCAAATATACCTGGTAAACCAAGTGCAAAAGAAATTCAAACAATTGCACTGAAAAGGACGGTCAGAATCTTAAAAAGATCTCTTGGTTGGAATATCTGAGTTAGCGAGTGAATGTTTGGCATCTGGTGGGATGCACCATCTCCAGCTGGACCAAACTAATAAAAAAAAAGTGGTGATCTTTTCAGTTTATATTTTTTCTTAATTATTTGTGTACACACTTCCTTAAATCGGACAAATAGCTCAAACTTATTTAGTTATTCAATTACTACGCGTATTCATAGTATCGCAACAAAATAAACACTGCAATTTTTCGTACAACCAATAACATTATTTCCTTCAAACATATTCTGTATTGACCGCACGTCATTAAAAAACAATGACACAATAACTATATGATCTATATAAATAAAACAGTATGTGCGTGTGTGTGCTTGTGTGTGTACCTATGTGTGAAAATATTTAACCTATAAACTTTTAAACTACTGCTCACACAACACTGGAATTAACAGTAAATCGTAACCGTACACTAAAGATGGTTTATAATGAGTAAAATCTTTGTTAGGATGGATGAATAACACGTACCGTCATATGTTGGCAAGTTGAAATGCAAAAATGTTCATTTCATATTGTCGACATATTTCTATTACTTTGGCACATGCGCAAATGGTTTAATTTAAAATCTTTTTATCTGTCGATAGCTCAAACGGTAGGGAACACAGGTAGAGCACTAAATGTTTTGGTGTCGATTCTTGCTGATGGTACCGAATTCATTAAAAAAAAAAACTTTTGAAACCAGTACTATATATTAGGTACAATATAATATTCAATAGCGAATTGACTCTGTAATAATAAATACGAAATCTGCATGAATTAAAATATATTTAAGCGTATTTTGCGATTGGGCAAGTGTAACATTACCTATCAATTCCAAAGTAGAGAAAAAATAGAAAAAAAAACAAAAAAAACGCTAACTCGCTGTTTTTTTTTTTTTTTTGGTACAACAACATTTATTTCCTTATTCTCTTGCTACGCGTGATTTCTCGTTACGGCTGTGACGTCTCTCACTTGATCGTCTTCCCGAACGTGCTCTCGAACGTCATCCACGTCTCTAATGTGATCGTCTTCTCGAATGTGCTCGCTCATTTGTATACTGCTGTTGCAATATTTTTGGATTATAATTGGATATAATCCCGCACAGTCGGGAGAGTTTATTTTTAAACAATGCTGCTAGGAACTGACAAATCGAATTAATTCACGGTCCGCTATCAACCAATCTGAAACCGGAATTGCTCCATAAAAATTAAACCCTTTCTGTAGCAACTTCGCCTATGTTTTTTTTTTTTTTTTTTTTTTTTGTGTCAACACGGAAAGAATCTTTTGTTCTGCAGCTTCCAACCCGAGAACTGTCTACTGAGAACCACTCACCTCCAGGATTTGTGTAGAACATCTAACCATCGGAAACGGTTATGAAACTAAACATGGCTTACAGCTCTAGAGTTTTTTTCCTTTACGATGACGTCATTTCGTTTATGGCTCGGCATTTGCCTATAGCTGTCCGTGCTATGTTACACGAAGCCGGGCGACCCCCACTAGCAAATTAATGAAAATATTTAAATATTATGACTGCAAACAATTGATTACATGCATTCTTGATCATATTGCATCTCCGAATCCAAATAGCTGTTTGCATTTCTTTTACTTAGCGATTTCTTCTCAATTTTCTTTGTGCGTGTTGGAGGGAGAGGAAGATGGCGGTATTCTTAATTTCCTACTGCGACAAAACTTTCGCTACCCCGACGAGAGTCACTGAATTGAAACGAAATTACAACTGCTTCAGTCTGGAAAGATTTTTTCCCTCACAGGCCGAGTTCATAATACGAAAAAACGCAGCTTATTGATATTTCGAATTGGAAGCATTACTTATTATGTCTGCTTGCATTCTTTGTGAGAGAATAAAACGTTGCAGCTGCGAATCTAGCACTTAACAGCATATGCATTATTTGTATACACGTAGCGATCACCTTCGCAGATATGCTTTCTTTGGTACTAGCCTGGATACCCGGTGTTGCCCGTGTATTTGGAGGTATGTGTTGAGCAAAAAAAAAAAAAAAAGTGGTAGTAAGTAGGCAGGCAGGCTCGAACCTGTGACGCAAAGGCGAAAAAAGAAAGTGAAAAAAAATCTGATGTCTTACCAATGCTCCATGACGCGACCGGAAGTTTCGAACATTAAAATTAGGCTTAGTCAATCCAACCGATACGATGACTTGCAAAAATAGTTTGCAAAAAAGCGACCCCTCATTGTAGAAAACTTCCTAGTTGAGGATGAAGGAATTAATGTTTTTAGCCAATTTTTCGATATTCGTCACCCGAGACGTCGAGCTTCAAAATGATACCGCTTTCGTGAAAATCCGTAATCTCTATCGAAAGTTTTAGGCATACATACATACATACATACATACATACATACATACATACATACATACAGGTGAGATTTATATTATAGGTCTTCTCTTTATTTTTTGGGAAATTCTTTTTGGCAATTACATGGAAACAGTTTGGCAATATATCTGAAAAAAAATATTTGCAATAAATAAAATAAAAAAAATTTACATTTTTCGGCAGGAGGATAATTTTGTGATATTAATTGAACAAAAATTAATATCTGAATGGTTTCTTGATTTTCAAACGGAAAAATTGGGATGATGGTATTGTCGTATTTTATCATTCAACTTAATTTTTCCCCTGTTTTTAATATACACATATAAACGAGGGTGAAGGGAATGTACTAACTCAAAATTTTCCTTTTTTATATAAGGGGGGGAGGAGACTTTTCTTAGTACTGACAAAGCAAACTACATGATGAAAAATTCTCCTGGGGGGTGGGGGTGGGGGCGTTTACTAATTTCTGGAAATTACCGACCACTCGACCCCCCCCCCCCCACCGAAAACAAAACAAAGCAAACAACATGATGAAAAATTCTCCTGTTTGTTTTAAATATAAATGAGAGTTGGGGAGAAAGTACTATTTCAAATGTTAATCCTTTAGAGTATTTGGGGGTGGGGGTGGGGGCGTTTACTAATTTCTGGAAATTACCGACCACTCGACCCCCCCACCAAAAACAAAACAAAACAAAAAATATGATGGAAAATTCCCATATTTAGCTAATTACAAATGATAATACCAAATGTTAATGAACTTCACCAAACAAACCTACACATTACGAGTAGAATAGTTTTTCCCTTTTCATTTTTAACCTAAAATAACTAAAAGATAAACTAACTCAAACATAACCCAAACTAATCCCAACCCTAACCCGAAACTAAAATTTAGCTCTAATTTGTAGAATCGGTTTTGTCCCGCCCGTGTTGCTTAGAAGCATCGAAACAAACAAGAATTCCCCATGCCCCCAAATAAAATCCACGTGCAATGGTTTTCACTAGAATGTTGACTGGAGAGAATTTAATTACCTACTGGAGATAACTTAACTACACTACACTAGACACTAACCTCGAGTGTATAAAGCCTCTCTATACAGAGATTTGCAAGGACAACCTGGCATGAGAATACTCTTCCCTACAAATAAACCCTTAACAAAGTAAAAGGTCAAATAAAATTATTTCAGGCCGAGATCAAAGTGTAGTATCTGTCCTGCAGATGCTGCACTTAAGGTAATTTGTCCCAGTCAATGGAGGGGAAACCCTCTATACTGGGACAATTACTATTTTTGTCCCAACCAGAGTGCCCCTTTTACCTTTTTTTTTCGGTGAGCTGGTTTAACCCCACATTAAAAACGACCTTGTGTCACATTTTGCTTTGGTGGGAAAGCAAGTAAATACTAATAAAATTCTTTCAGTAGAAATACCCTATACTGGCTTATATGCCGTTTGGTGCACCTTCTCTAAGTGATGTTGCCTATAGTAACATCACTTAGATGGATACTTCGGTTTACCGACATTTCATCACCTGACATTTAACCACACGGATATTAATCACGGATATATAATCACCAGACATTTAATCACATGCTTTTTCCGTCATGCGGACACTTAATCACTCGATACCCATTAATAATTTCCCATGGGGGAAAAAAATCATTTATGTAATAATTATGTGATTATGGTTTTATTACGTTAAATTTCTAGCCCTTGACAATTTTGGGGTTATTTTTTACCAGAGATTAAAATCTATAAGTTAAAACTGTATCCCCCCCGCCGCCAATCATGCAAGTGTTAGACGAGAGATTATCTGTTCGCTTAAAGTAAATATCAGCCATAACATAACATTTATTTTAATTATTTTAAAAAGTAAACAAACAGTTCTATTTTCTTTTCTTTTTTACTTAATGTTAACAAACAATACCGAACTTAAAAAAAAAATAATACAGAATATAATAAAATAAACTTTTTCAATAACTATTTTATATATAAAAAAAATGGACAGATATAATGTGATGAAAAAATAATTCCCTTCAAGCGCTTTCGGAAATCTGCAAGTGATTAAATGTTTCGAGGTGATTAAGTGTCCACGTGATGAAAAACAATGTGATTAAATGCCTAGTGATTAATAATGCGACGTGATTATATTTTTATTACGCTAAATGTTATAGTTGTGTGATGAAATGTAGGGTGATGAAAAGACCGTACACCGGATACTCTACCAGACTAGATGAATTCTTGTCCTGGAAGCCAATAAAACCAAAAAACCACAAGAAAAGACATACTATAACATATTTACATGGTAAATTGAGGAAAAGGAAATAATGTTCTTAACTTCTTCACTAACTCAGTGTTTGAGAGATCAAGGAGAACTTTAATGGAATATTCGAATATCTCTGTATTTCATATAGGGATTAAGTGTTAGCCCCAAGGTAGGGGCCCTCTTAATTTCTGAGAACTTTGACTGGAGTAAAATGAAACAATAAGCATTATATATATATATATATATATATATATATATATATATATATATATATATATATATATATATATATATATATATATATATATTATTATTATTATTATTATTATTATTATTATTATTATATGTAAATCATACATTTATAATCTACCCCGAGCAACACCGGGACACAGGTTCAGCTAGTTGATTATAAAAACGTAACGTAACATACGGCCGCAGCCGAGACTGAACTTACTACAAGAGTTTGTAGTGTAATTAAAATCTTGTCCGTAGCTGAATACTTGATGCTTCGCCAGGGCTATCAAGGATATTTTTTCTCGTGACGTCATCACTAGATGGATTGCCTACAACGACTTAAGAGAGGCCAATCTACCCTTGAGAGAAGGATAGATCGCGCCAGTTTCCCAACCTGGTATTTTACCTTGCGATACATAAAGCGCCTTTCCTTCTCAAATGATTACCCATCAGCGTCGGTCAGGCTCAGCGTTACTTAACTTTGGTGATCTGGCGATTGTGCCGTATTAATTATAAAAGGGCTATCAGGAGCAGTAACCGTTTCTGTCGCTGCTATTTTTTTTTTACATATATATTTTTTTTAAATTTCTACTTATGTATTCACACCCAACAAATTATTTATGGTCATTTTAATTCTTCTATTATCTTTTGTTTTGACTTATTTTGTTTTCTCCATAAATTGCTAAATTGCAACTCTGAAAAAATGCTGAAAGGGTTAACCCTTAGCGACAGGAATTAATATCTTTGCGATTACTGCCCGCATCATCGTGTCTCTGCAGTTATCGGCCGAATCGATGAAAAACTTGAAAATCTTTAATAAAATTTAGTTACTAATAATCAACATAACATGTATTTACTAAAGTTAAAAAAAAAAATACCGTATTTATAGGGGAGTGTTATGCCAAGACGCACGCGTTTTTCTTTACGGATTCTAATTGTATACGGTTACAGAAAAAAAAAAAAAATCAAATCTAGGCCTTCTTGTTAAATAACTTGAACTAGGGAGCCAGGAGGTAGAGGAGGGGAAAAGGACATAGGAGGAGGAGGAGGAGGAGGAGTAAGACGGGAAAGAGTAGTTAAAAACGGAAAACATGGACAAAGGAAAGGGGAAAGGAGACAGAGAGTTGTATGTGTACAGGGGTAAAGGAAGTAATACTCTAGATTCTATTAGGAACTGGCGTTCACACAGAAAATTAAGAGCAGTTGTAGACGTTAAAAGGTTGACACATGTACATATATTGAGAAGGGGTGACAAAGAGAAAGCGTGCCTGAGCGTCAGTTGGCTGTTACGCACACACACACACACACACACACACACACACACACACACACACACACACACACACACACACACACATATATATGTATATATATATATATATATATATATATATATATATATATATATATATATATATATAAGCGAGATAAGACACTCATAGAATTCAAATAAAAAATCCTGATAGATATTACTTGAAGTAATACTTTCAAGGAGATCCTAGCCAAAAAGGAAAAGCTCAATATTTAAGAATAGAGCAATATATAAGTTTCGTGGTTAAATTTTAAATTCTGACAAAACAACATATAGAGACATATATTCGATTTAAGAATTTGTTGCTTGACAAAAGGAATATATAGAAAGGTTTGTGCTAATTTCCATAATCCATGGATTTTCAACAATGGCTTATATCATCAGAGGAAATGTTGTACTTGGCCTTTTGGTCAAGATCAAAGTGTAGTATCTGTTCTTCAGATGTTGCACTTCCATTTCTTGTTCTCTTTCGGTGGAGGAAGATCAGTCCTTCACGACTGAGACAATTTTTTTTTATTTTTGTACCTTTTCTCCACGTTAAAAAAACGACCCTGGTGTCTAACTCTGTCCCATGGGGAAGCATAGTAAATAGGTATATCATCAGAGGAAATGAAATGCAGTTAGCAAAATGTTCAGCTGCGAATGGACGCTATTTTGCTTTTCAGCACAATTATTGAAAATAGTTTTTTGAGTGGTTGTGGATAACTATATGGAGAAAATTATACGAAAAGAGAAGTTGATACAACCTGGGTAGTGCATTATCGGAAGGAGTCCAATGTCGTTCGGGGTTATAAAGCCAGGTGGGCAGAATATAGGCCCATGGGAGAAAGTGATATTCCCATATAACGCAAGCGTACTGCTCTTATTGATATTTCGAAAAGTATACCTGGCTGCCTTATTCGATGTTGCGTTGCTTGCGTGTTGGTAGCTGTAATCCAAATGCTTTCTCGGTGTTGACAAAGTATATCCGAAATTGAGTGGATATACCATTGTAATTATCCCCGTAAGTGATATATAATTATCCACAATCACTCAAAAAACTATTTTCAATAATTGTGCTGAAAAGCAAAATAGCGTCCATTCGCAGCTGAACATTTTGCTAACTGCATTTCATTTCCTCTGATGATATACCTATTTACTATGCCTCCCCACGGGACAGAGTTAGACACCAGGGTCGTTTTTTAACGTGGAGAAAAGGTACAAAAATATAAAAAAATTGTCTCAGTCGTGAAGAACTGATCCTCCACCGAAAGAGAACAAGAAATGGAAGTGCAACATCTGAAGAACAGATACTACACTTTGATCTTGTTTATATATTTTATTGAGAAAGAAAAAATTGAACATAAAAAACGTACAAAAAATTCAATTCAACAAAATTAGGCACAAGGCCCTACAAGAAATTGGGAGGGGGAGGGTACAGGGTCTTTTTGACTACGTAACAGATGAGACTTTGAAGTCTTACTCTTGACTGGCAACATTTACCAAAATACCTCAATCACTCTGTGGATCCTAATCTAACTAATAACCCCAGCGTTCAATGTAAAATTTAACTATGTACAATTTGTATATTCATTTCTGTATGTTGTGTGTGCATTTTTTTTTTTTTTTTTGTGTGTGTGTGTGTGTATGTGTAAGAAAATAAAGTTCGATTTCATTAGAAAGAGTTCTTGAATTAATTGGCATAAAATGTTCGTGGAGTGGGAAAAAACTAATGAAAATGTTCATTTCAAAAAAAAAAGGAAAAAACTACTAATGTGTTGTTAGTAAGACCCCCCTGTACTATTCTATGTGGCTAGATCCCCCACTGTTTTCCGGGGAACCGAAAACAAGCAGAGCATCCCTAATGGGGTTTGGGAAGTCGCCTTAATGGAGGTGGGAGAAAATAAAGCAACGGATGGAGGGGGTAGGAAGGTGACCTCTGAGTAGGGGGATGACCGGGGGCATCAGAAAATAAAGATGAGGAGCAGGGGGGTTGGGCAGACTCAGAGGTTCTCTAATACCAAAAAATAAAATCAGGAACAGGATCTCATTTGTACCACCAGTCAAGAGTTACTTTACTGAACTTATAATGCTAACCTAGGCGGGATGGGTTCCGTAGGACCCAGCACCGCCCATGCCATGCCTAAGGAGGGAACACGTATTGAAACTTGGCTCCTCGACGGATGCACAAACTAGTGCTGTGCACCCACCTCTTGTCAAATTCCACTCTAGGCAACCTCTTCCAATCGCATCTGATCTTTACTTTAAGCAAATGTTTAAAGTAAACGATCAGATCCCGATCAGGAACAGATGTCCCTTCGTGGACCAACTTGAGGCGCGTGATCCAAATGGTCATACGCGCTACTGCTAGGATCGCCAGGAAAACCAAACTTTCCTCCCTGGGGAACGGCGGCTCCATGTTGTACACAAAAGTTCCTACGTCGAGATCGAGCAGACACTCGGCATCGATGCGAGCTGTTACCCCCTCGACGTACCTTAATAAGGGCTGTATCCGGCTGCAACTAAAAAACGCGTGCTCGATTGTTTCGGGCTCGCGTTCGTCACAGCACAGACAGAAGCGGCTGGTATGTTCTTTATACCGGAAAAGTACGTCGAAGAGGGGCAGCGCATTTCGGACCAGTCGCCAAGTCAGGGAGAATTCCGAGTTATTCAGAATCTCCCGTCCCGGCGCCCAACGCCATTGAGAACGGACAACCTCCATCGACCATCCCATCCGCCTACAAAGTGGATCCTTCGCGGTCCCCTCCACTAAATCCCGATACAGTTTTTTCCTTGGCTGATCGAGGACATTGGTCCCCGGCAAAGCTCTAAGAGCGGTTCGGCATTCGGAGAAGAACTTGGACTCCCCCTTCGGTCTACGACGACCTTCTACCGAAGGGTTGGGTTTGAGATTGGGAAACGAGTTCTCAACCACAGGGACCCAAGGAGCGTCTCCTTCAAGCGAACGACCCAGGAAAGCCAATCTCTCGGCGTTTCTATGACACAAGAGACTGGGCTGACCCAGGCCTCCCTCGCTCGGATTTTGAACACAGACCTCTCTGCAGACATAATGCTTACCCTCGTTCCACAAAAGTGAATCGAGGCGCCCTTGTAAGCGGGTTAGTCGTTCTGCAGGGAGAGGAAGTACAGACAAACGGTAAAGGATGAGCGGAAAGACGTATGTAGCACACGCCTCCGCCCGACCCTTCAAGGACAATTTCCTTCCAATCCAAGTCTTTACTGACGATTTGACCTTAGACTGTACTTCCGACCAATTCTTTTCCAGCTGAAGTCCCGGTCCAAACCAGACACCGAGAATGCGGACCGGTCCATCGGTCCAGCTGAAAATACCTGGAAGCGAGTTTACCCCGGTCCAGGCCCCCAACCGCAGGCCAACAGACTTGCTACGGTTGAAGATGGCCCCTGTTACTTCTTCGTATCGAGCGAGCGCCTCGACCACCGCTTGAACGTCCGTGAGGCAAGACATGAACACGGTGACGTCATCGGCGAACGCGGAAACCCTGGCTCGTGTGCCTCCAGGGAGAGCTATTCCGCGCAGGACTGGTGTAGCCGCCTCGTCCCTTAACTTGCGAAGGAGGGGTTCCAACGCCAGGACATACAACAGAGGTGACAGCGGACAACCCTGTCGCACCGACCGAGAGACAGCGAATGACTCCGACAGCTTACCGTTGATCTGCACCGCTACCGTCGGCCTGTCATACAGAACAAAGATCCACTTGCGGAAGTCCGGATTAAATCCGGCGGCCTCTAGCACAGATCCTAGGAACCGATGGTCAACCCTATCGAATGCCTTGGACTGATCCAAACTGATCAGCGCGGCTTCGGCGTCGTCTTCTGTCCCCTCTATGATCGAGCGTATCAAGTGCAAATTGTCTTGAATCGATCTCCCCTTCACAGCATAAGTCTGGTCCGGTTCGATCAAGTCAGTGATGACAACCTGCAAGCGATTCGCAAGGATCTTTGCCAAAATCTTTAACTCTGTGTTTAGCAGAGTCAAGGGCCTAAAATCATCAAAGTTTTCCCTCCCACCATGCCGTTGACCTTTCCTCAGCAATGTGATCACACCCTTGGTCACCTGTCCAGGGATGGAACCCTGGGCAAACCAATGGTTGAACATATCCTTCAGAATAGGGACCAACATGGGCGACAGCCTCAAGTAAAACTCGTAGGGTAGACCATCAAGCCCCGGGGATTTGTTATAGCCGACCTGCTTCAACGCCGTAATGACCTCATGTTCAGTAATAAGACCATCACAGCTAGCCGCCCGAGCCGCCGTGAGGCGGGGCGAGTCAGCCAAATAGCTGCCAAACTCATCAACCCTGAGTCCGGGTAGTTGGGTGAAGCGCACCGATAGATGCTCCCGAAACCCCTCGCAGATCTCCCGAGTCGATACTAAGGGGTGTCCTTCCAGGTTATGTACTTTACGAATGTACCCATCCGAACCGCGCCTTAAAGCAGCCTTACGCTCAACAGCGTCAACATTCACAGCCTCGTTAGAAACTTTCTTTAACCTAGCCCTAACTACTTGACCTTCATACCGCTCGCTAGCCAAGCGGTTGAGATCTTGTTTAGCTAGTGCTAATTCTAGAGGGTGTGCCCCCTCCACCGCCCGGGTCAGCTTATCCTCTAAACGCTTCTTTGCCTTAGCCTTATCTATCGCGAGGCGTTGGCTATACTGGACAGAGAAGCGCCTAATTTTGGCCTTGAGACTAACCCACCACTTACTCCCTGTAACCGCCCCCACTAAAGCCCGCTGAATTAGCTCAGTGACCTTCAGCCGGTAGTCCTCCAGCTCCAACAAGGTGCTGTTGAACTTCCAGTATCCGGCCAGTTTAGGCCTAGCACTAAAGTTCAAACGGGCCATAACAAGTTTATGGTCCGAGTGTCCTAGCAAGTGGAACGTGGGGCAAGATAGGAAGTCTACATCGCCTCTTCTAACTAACATCCGATCCAAGTAAGTGCTTGGATGGGAAGGCACTACAGGATGCCACGTCCACATCTCCCGCCCCGGATGATCCAGACGAAATCTGTCGACGAGATCGCACGAGGCCATCAGGTCAGACAGACTGCTGTCACACCACGCCGACCCGCTAGTCCCCCCGACCTTATCTATTTTGGGATCAAGGATTGCATTCCAATCCCCCATTAAAACTAACCGTTCCGGATCCACTAAGAAGCCCTCCAACCGTCGAAAAAAGGTTGCCCTCTCTACAGCAGCATTGGGAGCATAAACAGCAACAATCCGAAAAACACTACAATTAACAGCAACATCAACAACAAGCGCCCGCCCGTCCTCGCCTGCGTGAACAACACTGACAGGGTGCGACTCACAAGGCCAAGTACAACATTTCCTCTGATGATATAAGCTATTGTTGAAAATCCATGGATTATGGAAATTAACACAACCCTTTCTATATATTCCTTTTGTCAAGCAACAAATTCTTAAATCGAATATATGTCTCTATATGTTGTTTTGTCAGAATTTAAAATTTAACCACGGAACTTATATATATATATATATATATATATATATATATATATATATATATATATATATATATATATATATATATATATATTAAGTAATGTGATTGATAATTTAAAATTTAAATATCAAATTATAATTAAATTAAAAATCCGTTTCATAAGAAGGAATAACAACAAAATCAATTATCTGTACGATCGTTTCGGAAAACAGTGCTTTTTATTGTGGTAGACATCAAGTTACGGACAATAATTATTACATATAGTTTTTTAATAAGCAAGGTCTCCTCGTCAGCAAATTTTGAAGGGTTTTTATTAAATTTACAAGACACCATAAATAAACCTAGCATTAAAAGTAAGGCAGATGTATCTTTTAATTTTTCGCCTTTTGAAATATGTAATAATTATTGTCCGTAACTCGATGTCTACCATAATAAAAAGCATTGTTTTCCGAAACGATCGTACAGATAATTGATTTTGTTGTTGTTCCTTCTTATGAAACGGATTTTTAATTTAATTATAATTTGATTTTTAAATTTTAAATTATCAATCACATTACTTAATATTGAATTAGCTCTAGGGTATTTACCTATCGCTTATTATATATCTAAATTACAACGAGCACTTTCTATTTCCTGTATTTTAATTAAACTAGTAATTTCACTGTTACATTGAAATACACTCAGCTCTTTAGACTATTGTTCTAATCTCCTTTAAATTATATATATATATATATATATATATATATATATATATATATATATATATATATATATATAGTAAGTTATAAAATATATATGGCGATTAAGCTACATTGAATATTCCGCGTTTCATCCACTCTATGACTCTTCAGGCTTATGCGAAGAGTCCTAGAGTGGATGAAACGCGGAATATTCAGTGTAGCTTAATCGCCATATATATTTTATAACTTACTAACTAGCTCTACCTACGTATTGAGCACTTTTGAAGTAAATACTTTAAGTTTACGCATGAATTTATACTTTCGTATATTAATTTTATGTGAGTAAATGAAGTAGTTATATATATATATATATATATATATATATATATATATGCATGCGCACATATGTGTGTATTTATATATATACGTTTGTGTATGTATATATACATATACTACATACACACATATATATAAATATATATATATATATATATATATGCTAGTATGTATCTATTTATACATATATAAAATTTGCTCGGGCCATATGTACTGTTCATAACTTTATGTGCATATATATAAATATATTAACAAGTTTGACTCATGTCCAAGTAACCTACATCCAAAATTTCAAGTGTTTAGACTCAAAATTGGCGGAAGAGTTTGGCAGACTTTGCAAAGGTCAACTATTTCAATTTTGACCTCTTGGCAGCCAAATTTTCGCTCAAAAACTGATTAAAAAGCTTGCTACATGTCTGAATACCCTTTATGTAAAATTTGCAATGTTCAGGCTCAAAATTGGCTGAATAGTTTGCTAGAGACCGTAAAGGTCAACTTTTGAACTTTGATCATTTGGCAGCCAAATTTTCGGCCAAAAACCGATTAAAAAGCTTGTCCTATGTCTGAATACACTTTATGTAAAATTTCAAATGTTTAGATCAAAAATTACCTGAGTAGTTTGATAGAGACTGCAGAGGTCAAACTTTTTAAAACTTTGACCCCAATTTTGATCGCTTAAAATTTATTGTTTTGGGCTCAAATCAAATTAAAAAGTTTAATCCATGTCCAAGTAACCTACATCTAAAATTTCAAGTGTTTAGACCTAAAATTGGCGGAGGAGTTATCAAAGATCAAATCGTTGAACTTTAACCCGTTGACAGCAAAATGTCTGGCCCAAAACCGATTAAAATTCTTTTCCCGTATCTCAATACCCCTTATGTCAAATTTTGAGTCTGTAGACTGAAAATTAACACAGTAGTTTGGTAGGGAAATGTACATACATCTCACATAGACAATTTCACTTATATATATATATATATATATATATATATATATATATATATATATATATATATATATATATATATATATATATATATATACACACACACTAGCAGGCCCCCGAGTATTGCTCGGTCGTAATAGACGCTTATATATATATATATATATATATATATATATATATATATATATATATATATGATATTTTGATTAATACAAGATTTCGTATTTATTATTATATTATATTATATTATAATATATTTGACTCAATATATAGCAATGATTTAAACAGTTTTAAAAAAAAAACATCTGTGCGTCACCACCAAGAATCGAAACCAAAACGTTTAACTTACGATTTACTTTTTCCTTTGACGTTAATGCCCGATATATGAAAACATCTTTGCTACAAGGCTAAAAATTAAAATATGAACCAGTAGCTATTACGTTACGCATGCATATTCATAATGCCATCGTTCGATCGACACCTGGTAAATTCCATTAATTTAATTTCCACACTTTTGAACCGGCTAAAACCCAAATATAAAGTTTCCCATGAGCTTGATAACACTATATATTAAGTTTCATGTCATGAGACCAAAAACTGACGGAGGAGTTTGGTAGGCAATTTTTTCTAAAAACAAATCTATATACACATACATCAATATATATAGAAAGAGGTTGGTGTTTACTATAACCTTCTTACGCAAATATTACGCAAGTAAAAAGTATCGATTTCTTCACGCACCAGCTAAAGGAAAAGATAAAATATAAAATAAATTACAAAAAAAAAAAAAAAAAAAAAAAATAGAGTACAAGTAGCGAACTTCTATAAACAAAAAGAAGTAAAAAAAATGTGTGCGTGTTTTCTTAGCGGACCACAGCGCTCGTGGTTTCTTATTTTGCAAAAAACCCAGCAATTTGCGTAAGTTAACCTCTAATCTAGTCGATTGTATTAGTAATCCCCGAAAATGTCCACTTTAAACTTTCAAAGTAATATATTTTCAAAAGTGCTTATTACATATGTAAAGCTTTTATAAGTAAAATTATACAACTATCAGAAAAGTCCCTACGTGGATCGATATACGTTTCGACCACGTTACAGGGGGTCAATAAAAAAAACAATTGAACCACTAACGAAAAGTTAATGTCACTGAAACGTAGATAGATCACAACCCAGTATAGGGACTTTTCTGATGTTATATATATATATATATATATATATATATATATATATATATATATATATATATATATATATATATATATATATATATATATATACGAGCAAATAGTTAATAAAACATGTTAAAAAACACGTTGAAATGAGTTAAAACATATTTAATCTGAAAAGGAAACACTAGATAAGTGGATAGTCCTTAATCCGCGGAGTTTCGAAGAAATACTTTTCTTCTCATCAGAGGGTAGGAATTAGCAAAATACGGGATCGGATTTTGCATACAACAGTATTTGACGAAACAACAAGTAAGTCAAAGATCTTACTTGATAACAAAAAAGTGAAGCAGAGGTAATATGGTGAAGAAAAAGGTGATTAATGGATAGTCTGGTGGAAGATAAATAATCCAGTGACGGTAAAATCCAAATATATAACTTCAAGAAAGTTAATTGAATTTCATTTGCACAAGTAAAATAAAAAAAATCCCGTAATTGGAAGAAGATGGTCCAAAATAATCCAAAGACAGAAATTCATGGAAAAATTCACAAAAATGTGTACAAGGAAAAAATTCCAATAATATTAATAAAAGAAAAATAAGATACGCTTTTCATTCTACTGCCGAGATATAAATATTTTATTTTATTTTATATATATATTAAAAAAACATTATTAAAAACAGCCTATCCTGCCTTGACAGAGTACAAAATAGACTTTGTGGCTTCGTGGGGGATGCCCTTTTCTCTTCCCTGCAACCTCTCTCCCACAGACGTAGCGAGCCTGTCTTTGTTTTATCGTTATTTCCATGGCAAGTGGTCGTCTGAGCTCAATTCTCTGGTCCACCCTCGCCAATCTTTTTAAAAAAACACCCGACTAGCTGAAACCACCGTCAATAATTTTCCCCACTCCTTATCTGTGCCTAAATCAAAGCGTAGATTCCATGAACAAAGCTTCTTAGAACTGCACACCTGTGGAACTCTGTTCCGCTTGCCTGTTTCCCCTCACAACTTCAACTTGGATGTCTTCAAGTCCAACACAAACAAATTCCTGATGAACCGCCCCACCCAAGTAATGACACTTTATCAATTCTACAATGCTATTACTACACTATCCCAATAATTACTGTACACACAATAACTCTTATCCCCGAGTGGCCCTTGAGCCTTGATAAGTGGTGACCTCCATGTAAAAAAAAAAGTGTCTGTCTATGTGTCTGTGTACATTTCCCTACGCAATAACTCTGTCAATTTTAAGTCTACAGATTCGAAATTTGATAGACAGGCTACTGAGATTTGGGAAAATCTTTGTAATCCGTTATTGGCGAGAAATTTGGCTGTTAACAGGTTAAAGTTTAATGATTTGACCTTTGAGAACTCCAACAAACTCCTCCGCCAATTTTTGGTATAAACGCTTGAAATTTTAGATATAGATTCCTTGGACATGGATCTAACTAAATGACTTGATTTGAGCTCAAAACAATAAATGTTAAAGGCTTATAGTAGAGGTGCAATTAAAAAAAAAAGATTTGACCTCTGTGGTCTCTATCAAACTACTCAGACAATTTCTCGCCTAAACATTTGAAATTTTACATAAAGGGTATTCAGAAATAGGGCAAGTTTTTTAATCGGTCTGGGTGGAAATTTTTTTTTTACCAATATATAAATGTATGTATGTATGTATGTATGTATGTATGTATGTTTGCATGTCCGTGTAAAACTTTCGACAGAGGCGACGGATTTTCACAAGATCAGTATCGTTTTGAAGTTCGACCTTTCAGACGACAAATATCGAAAAATTGGCTAAAAGAATTAATATCTTCACCTTAAACTGGGCACTTTTCTTCAGGAGAGGTCGCTTTTTTCGCCGATATTTTTGAAAGTCATCCTCTTTTCGATTGTCTAGCCTTAATCTAAACCAATATCACTTCAGGTTTGGCGGTGGTCGTAACAGCAAAGATGTCAGGGTTTTTCCCACTCGAGGATAAGGGTTAAAGAGTGTACAGTAGAAATTGGATAATATAGTAACCGTTAGTAATTGATATATATATATATATGAGCAAACAGTTAATAAAATATGTTAAAAACACTTTGAAATGATTTAAAAACATAATTAATCTGAAAAGGAAACACTAGATAAATGGATAGTCCTTAATTCACGGAGTTTCGAAGAAATACTTTCCTTCTCATCAGAGGGTAGGAATTAGCAAAATGCGGGATCGGATTTTGCATGCAGAAGTATTTGATGAAACAAGTACGGGATTTCCTTGGATTTTACTTGTACAAATGGAAATTCAATTAACTTTCTT
>NC_136524.1:62168191-62275691 GCF_053919585.1 Euprymna scolopes
CAGAAATTGTCTGAGTAATTTAGTAGAGACACCAATTTTTGTTAACTTTGACCCCTATTATGACCCCTTAATATTTATTATTTTGGGCGCAAATCAAGTTAATAAGTTAGATCCCTGTCCAAGGAAACTATATCTAAAATTTCAAGTATTTAGACCCAAAATTGTCGAAGGAGTTTTTTTAGAGTTCTCAAAGGTCAAATCGTTGAACTTTGCCCCTTTTAAAAGCCAAATTTCTGGCTGAAAACCAATCGCAAAGATTTTCCGAAATCTCAGTACCCTGTATATTAAATTTCGAATTTGTAGACTTAAAATTAACAGAGTTATTGCGAAGGGAAATGTACACAGACAGACAGACATACAGACACGTTCACTTTTATATATATACTAGTCTTTCAGCCCGGTGTTGCCTGGGTGTTTGGAGGTGTATGTTGAGCAAAAAAAAAAAAAAGGTTGTAGTAGTAAGGCAGGCTCGAACCCGTACCACGAAGGAGGAAAAGAACGGGGAAAAACCATGACGTGTTTGTTGTTACGATCACCACCAAACCAAAAGTAACGTAGGTTTAAATTTAAGTTAGACAATTGAAAGGAGAGGATGAATTTCGAAAATATCGGCGAAAAAAGCGGACCCCCCCCCTAGAAAAGTGCCCAGATGAAGGTGAAGATATTAATGATTTTAGCCAATTTTTCGATATTTTGTTCTTGAAGGCGGAACTTCAAAACGATACTAATCTTGTGAAAATCTGTCGCCTCTATCGAAAGTTTTACGCAGATATGCAAACATACATACATACATACATACATACATTTAGTTTACTTTGGTAGAGACTGCATGGGTCAAAGTTTTTAAAACTTTGACCCCTATTATGAGCCCTTAACATTTATTGTTTGGGCTCAAATCAAGTTATTAAGTTAGATCCACGTCCAATGAACCTATATCTAAAATTTCAAGTGTTTAGACCGAAATAGTTAACTAAAAATGGTCATCCCATAAGAAAACCGAAAAAACTAATAGGAAATTAATTAAAATGAATGTTTAAAAGAATATGCAAATTAGCTAGATCTTTTATTAGTGAATGCAATTCCACAACCCATATATAAGAAAACTGTATTTTCTTTATAAATAAATAGAAAAGAAGGTTTTTAATATGAATATCAATACACACAAAAGAAAAAAGAATTTAAAGAAGTATATATATATATATATATATATATATATATATATATATATATATATATATATATATATATATATATATATATATATATATGTTAGAAACGCTACTTATATCTAAAAAGGACCATTCTGAATTTTGGAATATATGCTCTAGGCAACACCGTGTGTAACAGGGACATATTTTTTTCATTTTTATAAATGCTAGCAGTTATTATGATTATTATTTATAATAATAATAATAATAATAATAATAATTATTATTATTATTATTATTATTATTATTATTATTATTATTATTATTATTAATTCCTAGGAATAGTCCCACAGGCCATCATCAAAGATTTTTCTGCAAGATGAACTTGTTGTATTCTCTGGCGTCTGAGTGACAACAAGTCTCCTCAAATTCCCAGTACTCCCCACCTCTTTTGATAACTTTGCAAAAGAATTTGTGTTATCGCAACAGCCGCTTTCCATTGATTTCTTGTTGGCAGCAACCATTGGTCTTCACTAGTGATTTGGGTGGCAATAAGCCTCCACAAAGTACCAGTCCTCTTTGCACTCATCCAGCAGAGATCTGGCAAATGTTTTCTTACCTCGGGCTTTCCATACTCCTTGACCCTTCTCACTTATTTGGTGTGGTACTAGTTTATAGTGACACACACACACATTATACACAAAGGAAAAAAAAAATAAAGAAGGAAGTGACTGAAACACAGAGCCGCAAGGGGGTACCTTACAATTATACCGTTTCAGTTTTCCTGATTCCCTGTGATCTTCTTTGTGTTTTGCATCTGTAGTCATTTCTGTGTGTCCAGTTTGTTTGTAGCTCATGTGTATTGTTTCCGCATTCAAGGATTTTCCTTAATATTTCAGCAGTTTTCATTATTGTTATCCATTGTATCTTCTAATTCCAATCTCTTCCATTCTTTTTTTCAGTATTGTTTTCAGCGCTCCTACTATTAGTGGTGTTATCTTGACTTTCTTCATCTTCCAGATCCCTTTGAGCTCTGCTGGAACGGCAAAATCTACAATCTGGTAGGACTTTCCCTTCATGTTAACAATTATTACATCTGGTCTTCTTGCTTGGATGGGTTTATCAATCTGTATATCCATGTCCATAGGATCTTTTGACTTTCATTTTCCCATACTGCTGCCGGTTTGTGTTTTTACCATTTATCTGGCTGTTCAAGATGTAATTGTTTGCATAATTCCCAGTATACTGCCTTCCCTACTTGATCGTATCTATTATTATATTCTTTTGGGACTAGTTTGCTGCATTCACTTATGATGTGGTTTATTGTTTCGTCTCTTTGTTTGCAGAGTCGACATTTGCTGTTTTCTTGTGTTTTGTTGATCATTGCTTTGATGTGGTTTGTTCTATTTCTGTTATGTTGTGATTCAGTTTCCCTGTTAAGGTTTCATTTTTATAGCCATTTCCAAGTGTTTCGTCTTTTGTAATCCTTATGAATCGTCGGTGCAGCTGTTTCTCTTCCAATTTTTCTTTCCTCGTCTTACTCCTTGTCTCCTCTTCTCTATCTTGTTTGTTTCTTCAGTGTTTCTTGCTGCGGTAATTATTCTTTTAATGTTCTACATTATGTATTTTGCTATTTTTTACTTTTGTGTTATTTATACAGTCTTCTATACAGAACAGTCCTCTTCCTCCATTTTCCTGAGGTACTCCTTTCCAACTCTCTCTTTATTTTCTGTTGCTCTGATGGTGTCCACTTCCAGAATTCCCAAGTATTTAAAGTCGTCTTGTACCCCTAGTGCCCTCATTTCTGTTTGGTTGGGTAGTTCTATGCCTTCTGTCGTTTCCAGTTTTCTCTTTCTTATGACTAGTAGTGCGCACTTTTCCATTCCAAATTCCATTTGGATATTATGGCTGAAAATCCTGGTAGTGTTAATTAGTGTCTCTAGCTCCTTTTCGGTCCTTGCAAAGAGTTTAAAATCGTCCATGTACTTCAGGTGGTTGATTTTTTCTATTATTATTATTATTATTATTATTATTATTATTATTATTATTATTATTATTGTTATTATTATTATTACTATTATTATTATAATTATTATTATTATTATTATTATTATTGTTACTATTATTATTGTTGTTATTATTATTATTATTATTATTATTATTATTTTTGTTGTTGCTGTTGTTATTATGATCATTGTTGTTGTTATTATTATTACTGTTGTCGTCGTCGTCATCATCATCATCATCATCATCATCATCATCATCATCATCATCATCATCATCATCATCATCATCATCATCAGCATCATCAGCAGCAGCATCATCATCATCATCATCATCATTAAACTTTACCATTTATGGGACATGCTGATCCAAATTTACACCCACCCTAAAAACTCATTATAAAATAATTCGAATACAAACAATTTAATGATGAAAGAAAAGTAATCCATATTTATAATAGTCAGTGTATGCTCATGCGCATCCCTAATCAATGTACATAATTGTATGTATCTTGTGATATTATCATTATGAATTATGGAATATGTATTCTAGACAACAACGTGAGTTTTGTAAACTTTACCATATAAGGATGGGGGTGCTACCGAAGCCACATTAATCCATCTCAAAGGTCAGTATATATATATATATATATATATATATATATATATATATATATATATATATATATATATATATATATATATGTGTGTGTGTGTGTGTGCGTGTGCGCGTGTGTGCGTGTGTGTATAAAATATTTACTATGATAATTATTAAATACCTATAGACACTAGTGTTTCATCCTTTCAGGAATCATCAGTGCAATGTGTCACGATTGACACCAGTCGATAGATTCGAACCCAGCGACAGAAGCCATTTCTGGCTTCATTAGCAAGAACCTAATCCATTCGATTAACGGCGAGAAATGCTGTTGAAATTTAAACATTTATTTTTTAAATGCTTTTTAACGTCTGTCAGAATAATCTAATCATAATATAATGACCTTCCCATAAGTGCTTAATTGACCGACTTTAATTCAACTGAAAGTGCTCAACGATAAGAAACGAGATTTTTAAAGGGGCTGACATAATTATTTACTATAATAATTATTAAATACCTACAGGCACTAGCGTTTCATCCTTTCGGGAATCATCAGTACAGGGTGTAACGATTAACATCAGTCAATATATATATATATATATATATATATATATATATATATATATATATATAATATTAAAAAACTCAAATGACCTTGTAACGAGTGATGTAACCCACTTTCCGGTTTACGACATCCGGTTGCGCATGCGCGCATAAACATTAACCCATAACAACGTAAACAAATAAACACAAATCGCTTCTTTTGCAGATTTTGACCTGCGCAATGAAATATTAACGTTATTATTTCGAAATTATTATTTAACATGGGAAGAGTGGGGGTGTTTTGCAACTGTACTTTATTACAACTATACTGTCGCTATTTTCTTACAACTAAACAACTTTAACCCGTTGACAAACATACGAACAATTGTAGTAAAGCCAAGACTACTACTACTACTACTACTACTACTACTACTACTACTACTACTACTACTACTCTCTATCCGTCCCTTTTCCTTCCTTCCTTTTTTATTTTTTGTTTACATTTCTAGATACGAGATAGTTGTGTGAGAACGGTGAATTTGTTGACACATTTACTAATCTGTTTCAACATTGATTTTATTTTATTTTATTTATTTAGGTTTTATTTTTTTGCTTCAGGTTTTATTAATTATTATTTTTTAGATTTTAAGTTTCTATAACTTGGTTGAAGGATTCAAATATGGGTTTTTCATTCTTATATTTCTCATCGGTAGGTTCATGTGCGTTTTTGCTGCTAAATGACTTTCGTCGGCATTCGATTCGTAGGAAAATCATGCTTAATTTTCGATTTTTCAGCGATTATTCGGAAAAATAGGTAACTTTACACGAATAAGGAGGATTTTATATATATATGTGTGTGTGTGTGTGTGTGTGTAATATGGTTGTATAGTTTGGTTTCCTAGATATAGATCCACTGAAAGATGTGTATTTATTAAGGAGTACTCTATAAAGGACAGAGTATATAGTCTGTTTATCATACAAACATTATTGGATACATATGTGCATACATTTTTAAATGGAATCTCAATTTAGAGAGACCCACCTCATTATGCCGAAAAATGTGTCACTCCTTTTTTCAGTTTGATGAGGTGGGTCTCTCCGAATTGAGATTGCATTGAAGCATGTATGCATACATGTAACCAATAATGTTTGTATAATAACCAAACTGTGTGTGTGTGTGTGTGTGTGTGCGGGGTGTGTGTATGTGTGTGTGTATATGTGCGTGCGTGTGTGTTTCATTCGCTGTATGACTACACTTACGCGTGAATAGACTGACAAATACTTAAAAGAGAGATCAGCATTCACACGAGAACAATTTGTCCGAAATTGCCGGAAAGCCGTAATATTTTCTTATTGAAGGCGGGTGCTGAGTTTTCCTCCGCATTCTTGACTAATATATTGACTATCATCGAACATATATACAGAAGTTTTTTTTTTTTTATCGCCCTCCTATAGATGAATGATGTGACTCAACGGTCGGGAAATGGGATTTGAAAAACCAGCGCCTTACAGGAAGAGTACTCTAGCCTGCAAAAGAATACCCGCACAGCTCTGTTGGTATTATCTGTTAGGGGCATCATCAGGCGATTAGCAGCAAATTTAAACCTTCTTTTTTTTTTTTTTTTTTTTTTTACAAGGGTGTCACCACTTATCAAGGCCCAGAGGCCACTCAAGGATAAGGGTTAATAGGTATACATTAGTCATTGTGATTTTAGCATAGTAAACAGTGGGAATTTTGAAACTTGGATTACTTAGGGGGACGATTCAATTAGAACTTGTTCACATTGGACTTTTCTCTTTTTTTTTTTTTCATAGGTATCAACTCATTATCAAGGTCAAAGAGGCAACTCAAGGATAAGGGTTAAAGAGTGTACAGTAGAAATTGGACAATATAATAATCATTAGTAATGAAAATTTGTTAAATTTGATAACTTATATGGAACGGCTCATCAAGAACTTATTTACATTAGACTTGAAGACAATCATATTGTAGTCAGCCGGAAAGCAGGAAAACGGAAGACAATTCCACAGGCGTGCAGTTCTAATAAAAAAGCTTTGTTCATGGAATCTACGTTTAGGTTTAGGCACAGATAAAGAGTGGGGGGAATTATTGATAGTGTTTACAGCTAGACGAGTGTTTCTTGGGAAAGTTTGGCGAGGGGGGACCAAAGAGAGAAAGCAAAGCCTAGGCAAACCCAGAATTGCACAGGACCAAATTAATGTGCCTCAGCTAACAGGGAACAAATCATCTCAACAATGACCTAGATTTTGTGGAGGGAAAACCTCAGCTTGTGGGTGAATGACATCTCTATTTGGCATACTTAAAGAAAATACAAGGCAAGTTCTTAACTACATCAACGTTGATATGGCAATCCAATAGAGTGACGATAATCCGACGAAGTCTAGCGTTATCATGTGCTGAGTACGGCTGTGACAACAGCATATTCTTTTCATTGTTTTGACTCTTGAGTATATATCCGTTAATATCTTATATCTTTTTATATAGACCTATGTGGTTCTCGGTTGATTAACTGTGTCTTACTGTGTCGGATATATGCTTGAGAGTTTTAAGAATGAAAAGAATATGGTGTTGTTATAACCCTAGTAATGAGATACAGTTGTGGTGGTCTGGGTTAGTGGTATTGATTCTTCGGCTCATAAACCATGCTCAAAACAAAACTCATCATCTGATGAATGCTTTGTTGGAAGCAATGCTGCAACGGTTGTTGTATAAATACCGTATTGTATATAAAACATTATGTGAGAATAATATTACATGCTTGTGTATTTTGAAAATGTTATTTATTGATCTATTGGAATAATATATATATATATATATATATATATATATATATATATACATATATTGAAATAGAACTGTAGAAGGCGGTACAATGCAGAAGTAACGGAAAGACACAGGCTGAAGCAGGTGAGAAATTTATTAATACAACTTATAAATACATGCATACATATTCATATTTCATATACGCAGTATATTTATATTTACACAGTGGTTACCTGGGAAAGTCGGTCTGGTGGTATGCAATTCTCAATCTATATAAAAGCCAAGTACGTCCAAGGATGGAATACTGCTGCCACACCTGGGCAGGAGCTGCTAAAAACAGCCTATCCTGCCTTGACAGAGTACAAAATGGACTTCGTGGCTTAGTGGGGATGCCCTTTTCTCTACCCTGCAACCTCTCTCCCACAGAAGAGACGTTGCGAGCCTGTCTTTGTTTTACCGTTATTTTCATGGCAAGTGCTCATCTGAGCTCCAATCTTTGGTCCACCCTCGCCAATCTTTTACGAAAAACACCCGTCTAGCCGAAGCCATTGTCAAAAATTTTCCCCACTCTCTATCTGTGCCTAAATCAAAACGTAGATTCCATGAACACAGCTTCTTTCTTAGAACAGCACGCCAGTGGAACTCTGTTCCGTCTGCCTGTTTCCCACCTGACTACAACTTGGATGTCTTCAAATCCAACGTAAACAAATTCCTGATGAACCGCCCCCTTAAGTAGACACTTTATGAAATCTCAACACTAACGTACAACGTACTGTACATGCAATAGCTCTTATCCCTGAGTGGCTTCCGGGCCTTGATAAGTGGTGACCTCCTTGTAAAAAAAATACATGCATACATGTACATACACACATGCATATATACACATACACACACATGCATATATGCACATACACACATGCATATATACCCATACATACAAACAATATATATACGTATATACATACACACACACACATATATATATACATGCATATACACATATACATACACATACACATAGATATACACACATATACATACACATGTACATGAACATACATACACCTATACATACATATATACATATAATGATGGCAGATAAATTATTACATGCTTCCAGCATTTCAGGCCTACACGCATCACAACTTTTCCATGGCTGAGGGAGTATTTATACACAGATGATGTTACAGAGTTTTAGCTTTGTACGACAGCTAAATCTCTCTCTCGGTTCAAAATGTTGACATCCAGCAACAAACAAGATCAAGATAGCCAGCAACAAGCCAAACTGCAGACCAGCTTAATGCGGGTACTGGTCTCCCGCTTTATGTTTTTATTCTTTTTTTTAATCTAAGATTTGCTTCTCCTATATATGTATACATATATATATATATATATATATATATATATATATATATATATATATATAATACATACACAGGCACACAAAGGCACACACACAGACACACAGACACAGGCACACACAGATACAGACACAGACACACAGACAGACACACACACACACACACACACACACACACACACACACACACACATATATATATATATATATATATATATATATATATATATATATATACGCACACACACAGACACAGATGCACACACACAATGTAAATGTGTGTATGTAAAAAGGATTAGGGGAAGTGGATGAGCGAGCACCTGCTCTTGATATTGATATTTATTTCAAGATTTTTCATTTATTTATGTATAGTATGTATTTTTGCATATAGCTATTATTTGTTCGCCTATCGTAAGTCCCCGTAACCAACAACACCGGCATCACAGTCCTCACCGCCGCCTTCGTCCTTTATCATATAGAGACCCGGCTCGGGCTGGGTCGGGTGAGATTTGAGGCTGCTTACTTACATAGCGACGCGACGACCGAAAAAAAAAAAAGTAAAAGAAAAGATAAGGATGAGAAGCGGTTAGCAGGGGGGGGGGGTATGGAGTAGGAGAATGAAGAAGAGGGTTAGTTTCGAGAGTGGCGGTTGGTGGCGCGTGCCCCTCACGCGACTGATGTCGCCCGAGGACAGGAGCAAACCAAAATCATGCCCTGTTTTTTTTTTTTTGTGGTATAATGGTAAGGGGGGCATTTTTCCTCCATTTTTAAAAAAACATTTTGTGGGTGGGGAAGGTCTGTGGATTGCAATATAGAAGAAGAAGAAGAAGAAGAAGAAGAAGAAGAAGAAGAAGAAGAAGAAGAAGAGCGATGACGATGATGAAGAAAGAGAATATGCAGAAGAAGAAAATGAAGAAGGATAATGATAATGGTGATGAAGAAGAAAAGAAGCGGAAGATAAAGAAGAAGGATACTGATTATAAAGAAGTAAAAGAAGGATAATGATAATGGTGAAGAAGAAATAAGAAAAGAAAGATAATAATAAAGAAGAAGAAAAAGAAGAAGAAGAAGAAGAAGAAGAAGAAGAAGGAAGCCGTCCGTTAAGGAGGGTGTGCTTGGGGATTGGAGAGTAGGCAAAAGGAAACGAAATCTGGTTTGTGCGCGGACGGTGTCGGTTAGGGTTAGAGTTAGGGTTGGTGATGCAGTGGTACGTTCTCGAGAATGAGGGGAGTGAGGGGACCATGATTCGAGAGGAGTGAAAAGTGGGTTCGCGAGTATTAGGGTAGGGGATACGATACTAATACCCATCCATCCCCACCACCCCATACTGACCCTTCTTTCTTCGAATCAACAGAAAAAGCGCGCGGCGTGCGACGAATTAAATCCGTGGAAAGAAAGTAGCGTTTCTTGCTTTGCTATTTATCTTGACTTGTTCGATGTTGCCGCGTAAATTCTTTATTTATTTTACGATTCTGTTCAGTAGAATCGTTTTGGCAATGTTGTAGAAGTGTACGACTGTACGGGCCAATGGCGGCCGTATATGACGTCATAAATTTGACACTCATATTATTAATTCTCTGATCATAGGTTTGTTATTTTTCGTCTGTTAATCAAACTTACTACAAAATAAATAAATAAATAAATAAATAAAATAAAATAAATAAATAAATAAAAAATAAAATAAATAAAAATATAAATAAATAAAAGAATGACTGACTTTTAAATAAATTTTTCTTTTACCTACAAAGCTACCATTCTCAAATACATTGAGTATTGTTGCCACATCTGGGTTGCTGGCCCAACCAGTATCCTCTTTCTCTCTTGGACAAAGTGCAAAAAAGAGTCTCTAGCCTAATAGTTCCTACATTGCCGACCAAGCTTCAGCACGTTCCATCGCCACAGTGTTGCATCCATATGGTTTTGCTACAAGTACTTCCACGGAATGTGCTTCGACGAACTTACTGCACTTGTAACAAATACAAACACAGGTAGAAATCACCAGAAAGCTTTCTACTCTAATAGCTTCTTTTCCTTGAATCGCTTGCCTTTGGATTTCCCTTCCAGCTAACTTTTTCCCCGTCTCTATCAACATGTAGAACTTATATATAATGTGAACAAACATCTCGCTGCACAATTCCCCACATAGGATACTTCATATGAATACGATCTCTAATTCACAGTAGCCACCTTTCGCCTCAGTGACAAAATGGCCTGTTTGAGGCGAACAAAAATTAAAAAAACAAAAAACAAACAAAATAATCAAAATAATACAAACCTTCGGCTACTTTTGTTTTGCTTCGGATGTTTTCATCATAGGTATAACTGTATTCGGTATCCATTTATATATTGAATTAAAGGGACAACTCCTCATTTGATGGAGGTGGACACGTCATTATTACGAGGATTAATTTGTTACATAAAAAAAAATTCAAACGAAGCAAGGTGCACTCTATTTCTCGTTTGACACTCCATCTGTAAACTCATCTGAAATAGTTCTCTGACTTTATGTGTCCATGCTAAAGTTTGGTGTCCAGGCCTATGCTCACTATCTTATATATATATATATATATATATATATATATATATATATATATATATATATATATATATATATATATATATATATATATATCCAACACTTGGAGAAAGTTCAGCGACCCGAATAGTGCATGATCTATGGTGCCTGCTCTCCGAAAACCGACCCAATGAGTTTAACCCTTTCTCCCCTGAGGGTTGACGTTTTATTTTGGCCTACAATCTCGTCAATGGTCGTTACGATATGCGAGGTGCCTTCAATGAGTTTCCAGATTTTTTGTACAGGTATTTAAAATTGTCGTAGACTTTTGGAAATCCAGTATGTTATTGCTATACAGGGTGGAAAGATAAAAGTGTAACCCTAAAGAAAACAACACTATAGCTTTATTTTAAAACTTTTATTGAAAAAATCTGTTTAGGTAGCTTAATTATGTAGTAGTGCTGACATCTATTCAATGTAGTTGTCTTCAGCCTCAATCACTGCCACGATACGCGTTACGAACAGCGCTGGTAGGAACTCGGTGAATACTTGGCAGATGACGCCGATCAGGCTGGCTTTGGTGTTGTGAGAAGTCATGTTGGTGATAATCTCCACGTATGACCAAACGAAGTTGTCCAGCGAGTTCAGATGAAGATGGCCAGCGAGAGAAGTGTACAAATCCTGGGTCTCTTTAGACTTTTGATCCGGAGCCGAGTCCTGCTGCCACACCCAAGGTCTGCCAGTGGCCACCTGATTGGTGGTGACTTTCAAGCCGACTTCGAAGATGTGAGGTGGCATGATGTGGCCATCACTTGAAACCACACAAAAGACCATAACTGTGGCCAGAAACTTTGTTAAGCTATGCCCTCAAGCATTGAACCGTCCGCATTTGCATTTTATGGGTGATGGAAATGGTCCTGTTGTCATGACTTGGATCGATAGAGAGCATCAAAGATACAGCAGCGCATCTACGATCTCGAACGTTGAACATTGTGTCATTTTCAGACATGATAGAAAACTCCTATCGCTATTGTGATTTGTACATAATTGGCCAACTAGTAGATGGTCTGCATTAAAAAAAGAAAACATGTTTTTATCAAACGGAATTGGAATCATGTCTTTTCTAGTGCGATACTTTTATCGTTCCACCCTATACATCTTATGAGAGGACTGACCAATCGTTTTATGATTTTATTTTCGAATAAACAGATCCCGCAGAAATTAGAATACACCTTACTAAAGCCTTATTGTCACAGCTGGTTAATTTTAAAAATGCAACCTGGACGTGAGGACACTTTAGAATAAGGATATACAATAAAATTTTGTTTTAAACTCGGAAAAATGCTGCAGAAACGTATGAATACTACAGTCTGCTTTTGGACCATCTTGTATGAATCAAGCATCAGTTTTTGAGTGGCATAAGAGATTCAAGTAAGGCAGGGAGCCTGTGAGGAATGATGAAATGTCTAGGAGGAGTAAGGAAGTCAGAACACCAGAGTTGATTGGCCAAATAAAGAATTTCATGGATAAGGACTGTCGTGTATCTATAGAGACAATAAGTGCACAGTTTGATTTCAGTATGGGAACTGTACACACAATTATTCGTGATGAACTAAAGACGCGGAAGATGCGCCTGAAGTTTGTCCCAAAGATGCTTAAAGGAAAGCAGAAAAAAAGACGTTGAAAGACAGTTCCTCACCCTCCATATAGTCAAAACTTTTGTTCCTATGACTTTACATTATTCCCTAAGCTCAAGGAAAACTTTAGAGGCTGTCTTTATGAGAATTAGAGAGACGAAAGAGTTTGTGATGAGGCTCATTGGCACGCTCAAACAAGAGGACTTCCTTGGGGGGGTGTCTATAAAAAGTTGTTGGAACAATACAAGTGCATTGCAGCCGGAGAAGATTACTTCGAAGGTGACTAGAGTTTCATGTGTTTACTATCATTAAAAGTGTCCATACGAAAATGTTTGGTAACTTATTGAACCTCACTACTGCACCAGAAAGAGGCCGGTACGGGCACCAGCAGAAACTGTTTCGCAGGTGGAGTATCGCTTTATCAGGATCGTTGGATCTTGGAATGGACTTCCAGGAGATGTGTAGAAATCAATTTGGTAGAAATCAGCTTTTCCTTATTAAAATAAAATAGCATAAAAACAAACAAACAAACAAACAAACAAACAAACAAATAAACAAACAAATAAGCAAAAATAACAATTTCGACTAAATAGCGAAGAACTTACCTTCATGGTAGACTCTAAAAATTTAAGTGGAAATGCACTTTTTTTAAATAGAAAAAAATCAGGATTCCGCTCAAAGCGGAGAACTCACATAGCTGTTTATTAAATATTGAATAAGTAATGCTCAGGCATTTTTGTTATAGGCCAGAGTGCACTTATTTAAGTGCTATCATAGCACCCACCCACTTCCAGTTTCCACCACTTTCTTGTTTTGCCGTACTTCTTTCGCGCCAAAACCAGCTTTCAGATTGCTCCACGTTGGTTGAAATCATGACTTTTCGTCTTTTACTAACCGGCGGAGAGATGGAAAGAGAGTTTACTCAGAAGGATCGGTATAACCCAATGTGATGATGTTCCACATGACAGAGACAGGTCGGCTCCCCAGGAGAGTGGCTACATTACCAGGAGCTGGAGGTACTCCATCGATGAAGCAGAAAACGCAAAAGGGGCATTATCACGGAATGTTGTGATATTCCTATGAGAGAGGCTCTTTCGATCCCCCAGAAGAGTGTCTCCACCATCACAACAACAGCTCCTTCTCCAGTGAATGAGCAATGTTACACGCCGACTTTCGTTAGAACCACGAAAACTTTTGCGCAATACAATAAAAAGGATAAACGTCGAACTCCCTGATTTAAATAAGAAAAACAAAAAGAACACATCTTGATATTTTCATGATGACTCTGCTCTCAATGAGAAATTCACTCTGAAACTTCTGTTGTCATATTTGGCCTGATGAATCTCTGTCCTATTTAAAGGTTATTGATAAGCTGCAGGAATGTAGCTGTAATTTAATTAGCTCCCCCCCCCCCAACCTTTCTTTTTCTCTGCAACTTCTTTCTCAGAGACGTGAGGTTGCTAGTTTCAGTATTTTTTTTTAATGAATATTATAATAGCACGTGTTCTTCAGAATTGTCTGATCTATTCTCTGCTTCCTTTGTTCCAGCTCGTTTGATTCGTTGGTCTAGTGGTCTCTATCAATTCATCGTTTTAATACCTCCTTATAATACAGCTTCCTATTTCAGTAGCTTCTTTCAAGAACTGAAGGCTTGTGAAACTCTCTTTCCGCTGATTGTTTTCCTTTTATCTACAGTCATGGTCTTTTCAAGACTAAGGTCAATAGACATATTCTTTCTTTGCAATAATCATCTCTCGTTCTAGTTAGTTTCTTACATCAAATAGCTTCACGCCTTGCTTAGAGTAATTTTCATAAAAAAATGGGTGTCCGATTCAAGCACCGATGAAAGTGAAGAGAAAAAAATCAACATAGAAGTGTGAAATAACCAAGACAAACAAGTTGAAAATTCAGAGTAAATTATTTATCTAAATATTAATTTACTTCTCCAATATCCGGTGTCCCCCCCCCCAAACAACAACAACAACAACAACAACAACAACAACAACAACAACAACAACAACAACAACAACAACAACAACAACAACAACAACAACAAACATCATCATTACAAATATTAATTAATGAGAAACGAATTATCTCCCTTTACAGTCGTTCTTTATCAGTTAAAAATCGTTAAAATCCTCTCTAAAAATTTTCCTCTCCAAAAATTTTCAAAAAGGAAAACAAAGAAAAAAGAAACATGTCTGCCTGTGTACGGTTTACGGTCAATGTAAATATGTTCCTTTAAAATTTATATTAAAAATTAATCAGAAAAAAAAAACAATAAAAAAAAAACAATGTGTTCTGTCGAATTTTTATTGAAAAAGAATGTGATTTTTTTAAATTAAATTATTTAATCTTTAAAAAGTTAAAAAAAAAAAGAATTTACCAAACAAAATTGTTTTAAATTAAATTTCAGTTTTTTATTTTATATTTATTTTATTTTATTTATGATGTGTTAAAATTTTTTTAACTACGGTGGAATTTCTACGGGGTCTGCGAGTTTACATAAATCCTGTAACGAAATATAAAACAAAATCTAATAAAAGAAACGAGATAAAAAGAATAGACGAGCAATAATAATAATAATAATAATAATAAATAGAATAAATGAAATAAAATAAAATAAAATAATAAATTGTATATAATGTCAGTTAAGTTTCAACGTACAGTACACCGGTCATCATCATCATCATCATCATCATCATCATCATCATCATCATCATCATCATCATCATCATCTGAATCTGAAGTTAGCATTGGTTTCTCCGATAATTTTGCTAGATAAAATTCTTTCATGGGTATATATGCTGATGACACTACACTCTATAACAGGCACGACAGGAAAACAACTGAACACATACCTAAAGAAATGACAGAAACACTAGAGGATGACCTCCAATCTGTAGTGGAATGGGGACAAAAATGGATGGTCACATTCAATGCTACCCAGACTAAACTTGTTTCTTTCAATAATTACAAGAAATCTTCTCTACCACCAATAGCAATGATAAAAGACTCTTTATCTGAAAGTACTTCTTTTAAACTCATCGGCCTAACGTTTACAGGAAACATGAGTTGGAGCAATGACATTGAGAGCATTGCCAGGACCGCTGCTAAAAATGTAGGTTCTCTCTACCGTGCTAGAAAGCTACTAATGCCCAAAAGTATCTTGTGCCTCTATAAGACCACTATTCACCCATGTATGGAGTATTGTTGTCATATTTGGGCTGGTGTGTCTGCTACTAGTCTCTCGCTCCTAGACAAGGTTCAAAAGATAGTCACCAACCTGATAGATCCGAGCTGTCATCTAAGCTTCAGCTTCTGTCCCATCGATGACATGTAGCATCCCTCTGCCTGTTCTACAAGTACCTTAATGGTGAATGCTCTGACAAACTGCAAGCACTCGTACCCCCTCACCGTAAATACCCCTGACAAACCCGAAAAGAAGTAAAATCCCACCCCTTCACAGTTGAGATACCTAGATGTTGTAAGAGAGCCTTCTACTCCAGTAGGTTCTTCCCCAGAACTGCTAGACTTTGGACTTCCATTCCATGTCCCTGCTTCCCCAACTGTACTGAAGTTCAAGTGCAACGTGAACCGACATCTTGCTGCCCAAATCCCTACATAGTATCCCAGTAGTTGTTGCCCCTAATAGTAGCCCCCTACACCAAAGTGGCAATGTGCCTTGTTTGGGGTGAAAATGTAATAATAAAAAAAAAGATCGGGCACTAACGGGAGGGACCACGAGGCAGTTGCCCACATCCTAATTGGAAGTTATTTTTTGCGGAAAAAAATAGATTCGAAGTTGTAAAACCCGAGTTATCAGTCCGTGTCCTTAACCAGTTCCCCACCACCATCTCCCAATACACCGGTAGAATAATTACTATAAGAATTAAATAGTTCACAATGTATGATAGTTATCCCCGTCTGATATTGTTGATAAAATGCCTAAGAGACAATAAGCAAAGTAGATGTGATTCCGATAATTAGGGGATAATAAGGTCGTCGCTACACAATGTTCCTTTTAGATTATTTTGAATAGATATACAATCTGACAACTGATAAAAGTAGGCAGGTTGATCTCACTAGATGGGACAATAAAATCGACAATCGCAATCAGCGACAACAGAAATAAGAATGTTGCGAGAGGAATATAAAAAACTGTCCTTGCAACAATACAAATAGCACATTAAGAGAATGTATTGCAACAATACAAATAGCACATCGAGAGAATGTATTGCAACAACACAAATAGCACATCGAGTGAATGTATTGCAACAGTACAAATAGCACATCGAGAGAATGTATTGCAACAACACAAATAGCACATCGAGTGAATGTATTGCAACAATACAAATGCACATCGAGAGAATGTATTGCAACAATACAAATAGCACATCGAGAGAATGTATTGCAACAACACAAATAACACATCGAGAGAATGTATTGCAACAACACAAATAGCACATCGAGAGAATGTATTGCAACAATACAAATAACACATCCAGAGAATGTATTGCAACAATACAAATAGCACATCGAGAGAATGTATTGCAACAATAAAAATAGCACATCGAGAGAATGTATTGCAACAATACAAATAGCACATCGAGAGAATGTATTGCAACAATACAAATAGCACATCGAGTGAATGTATTAAAACAATACAAATAGCACATCGAGAGAATGTATTGCAAGAATACAAATTGCAAATCAAGGGATTATATTGCAAGAACACACATAGCACATCAAATGAATGTATTGCAACAATACAAATAGCACATCGAGAGAATGTATTGCAACAATACAAATAGCACATCGAGAGAATTTATTGCAATAACACAAATAGCACATCGAGAGAATGTATTGCAACAACACAAATAGCACATCGAGAGATTATATTGGAACAATAAAATAGCACATCAAGAAAATGTATTGAAACAATAAAATAGCACATCGAGAGAATTTATTGCAATTACACAAATAGCACATCGAGAGCATTTATTGCAATAACACAAATAGCACACCGAGAGAACTTATCGCAATAACACAAATAGCACATCGAGAGAATTTATTGTAATAACACAAATAGCACATCGAGAGAACTTATTGCAACAATACAAATAGCACATCGAGAGAATTTATTGCAACAACACAAATAGCACATCGAGAGAATTTATTGCAATAACACAAATAGCACATCGAGAGAATTTATTATAACAACAAGAATAGCACATCGAGAGAATGTATTGAAACAATACTAATAGCACATCGAGAGTCTTTATTGCTATAACACAAATAGCACATCGAGAGAATGTATTGCAACAATACAAATAGCATATCGAGAGATTGTATTGCAACAATACAAATAGCACATCGAGAGAATTTATTGCAACAACACAAGTAGCACATCGAGAGAACGTATTGCAACAACTCAAATAGCACATCGAAAGAATGTATTGCAACAATACACATAGCACATCGAGAGAATGTATTGCAACAATACAAATAGCACATCGAGAGAATGTATTGAAACAATACAAATAGCACACCGAGAGAATGTATTGCAACAATACAAATAGCACATCGAGAGAATGTATTGCAACAACAAAATAACACATCGAGAGAATATATCGCAACAACACAAATAGCAAATCGAGAGAATGTATTGCAACAATACACATAGCACATCAACAAAGTGTATTGCAACAATACGAATAGCACATCGAGAGAATGTATTGCAGCAACACAAATAGCACATTGTGAGAATGTATTGCAACAATACAAATAGCACATCGAGAGAATGTATTGCAAAAATAAAAATATCATATCGAGACAATGTATTGCAACAATACAAACAACACATCGTGAGATTGTATCACAACAATACAAATGTCACATTGTGAGAATGTATTGCAACAACACAAGTAGCACATCGACAGAATGTATTGCAACAACACAAGTAGCACATCGACAGAATGTATTACAACAACACAAGTAGAACATCGAGAGAATGTATTGCAACAATACAAATAGCACATCGAGGGAATGTATTGCAACAACACAAATAGCACATCGAGAGAATTTATTGCAACAACACAAATAGCACATCGAGAGAACGTATTGCAACAAAACAAATAGCACATCGAGAGAATTTATTGCAACAACACAAATAGTACATCGAGAGAATTTATTGCAACAACACAAATAGCACATCGAGAGAACGTATTGCAACAAAACAAATAGCACATCGAGAGAATCTATTGCAACAACACAAATAGCACATCGAAAGAATGTATTGCAACAACACAAATAGCACACCGAGAGGATTTATTGCAACAATACAAATAGCACATCGAGAGGATTTATTGCAACAATACAAATAGCACATCGAGAGAATGTATTGCAACAATACAAACAGCACATCGAGAGAATGTATTGCAACAATACAAATTGCACATCGAGAGAATGTATTGCAACAATACAAACAGCACATCGAGAGAATGTATTGCAACAATACAAATAACACATCGAGAGGATTTATTGCAACAATACAAATAGCACATCGAGAGAATGTATTGCAACAATACAAATAGCACATCGAGAGGATTCATTGCAACAATACAAATAGCACATCGAGAGAATGTATTGCAACAATACAAATAGCACATCGAGAGAATATATTGCAACAATACTAATAGCACATCGAGAGAATGTATTGCAACAATACAAATAGCACATCCAGAGAATGTATTGCAACAATACAAATAGCACATCGAGAGAATGTATTGCAACAATACAAATAGCACATCGAGAGACAGTATAGCAACAATACAAATAGCACATCGAGAGAATGTATTGCAACAACACAAATAGCACATCGAGAGAATGTATTGCAACAATACAAATAGCACATCGAGAGACAGTATAGCAACAATACAAATAGCACATCGAGAAAATGTATTGCAACAATACAAATAGCACATCGAGAGAATGTATTGCAACAATACAAATAGCACATCGAGAGGATTTATTGCAACAATACAAATAGCACATCGAGAGAATGTATTGCAACAATACAAACAGCACATCGAGAGAATGTATTGCAACAATACAAATTGCACATCGAGAGAATGTATTGCAACAATACAAATAGCACATCGAGAGAATGTATTGCAACAATACAAATAGCACATCGAGAGAATGTATTGCAACAATACAAATAGCACATCGAGAGAATGTATTTCAACAATACAAATAGCACATCGGGAGAATGTATTGCAATAATACAAACAGCACATTGAGTGAATGTATTGTCAACAATACAAATAGCACATCGAGAGAATGTATTGCAACAATACAAATAACACACCGAGAGAATGTATTGAAACAATACAAATGCAGATCGAGAGAATGTATTGCAAAAATACAAATACCACATCGAGAGATTGTATTGCAACAACACAAATAACACACCGAGAGAATATATTGCAACAATACAAATAGCACACCGAGAGAATATATTGCAACAATACAAATAGCATTTCGAGAGAATATATTGCATCAATACAAATAACACACCGAGAGCATGTATTGCAACAACACAAATAACACACCAAGAGAATGTATTGCAAAAACACAAATCACACACCGAGAGAATATATTGCAACAATACAAATAACACACCGAGAGAATGTATTGCAAAAACACAAATAACACACCAAGAGAATATATTGCTACAATACAAATAGCACATCGAGAGAATATATTGCAACAATACAAATAGCACACCGAGAGAATGTATTGCAACAATACAAATAACACATCGAGAGAATGTATTGCAACAATACAAATAGCACATCGAGAGAATGTATTGCAACAATACAAATAGCACATCGAGAGAATATATTGCAACAATACAAATAACACATCGAGAGAATATATTGCAACACTACAAATAGCACATCGAGAGAATGTATTGCAACAATAACAATTGCACACCGAGAGAATGTATTGCAACAAGACAAATAACACATCGAGGGAATATATTGCAACAATACAAATAGCACATCGAGAGAATATATTGCAACAATACAAATAGCACACCGAGAGAATGTATTGCAACAATACAAATAACACATCGAGAGAATATATTGCAACAACACAAATAGCACATCGAGAGAATGTATTGCAACAATACAAATAACACATCGAGAGAATATATTGCAACAATACAAATAGCACATCGAGAGAATATATTGCAACAATACAAATAGCACATCGAGAGAATGTATTGCAACCATACAAATAGCACACCGGGAGAATGTATTGCAACAATACAAATAACACATCGAGAGAATGTATTGCAACAATACAAATAACACATCGAGAGAATGTATTGCAACAATACAAATAGCACACTGAGAGAATGTATTGCAACAATACAAATAACACATCGAGAGAATGTATTGCAACAACACAAATAGCACATCGAGAGAATGTATTGCAACAACACAAATAGCACACCGAGAGAATATATTGCAACAATAGAAATAGCACACCGAGAGAATGTATTGCAACAACACAAATAGCACATCGAGAGAATGTATTGCAACAATACAAATAGCACATCGAGAGAATGTATTGCAACAATACAAATAACACATCGAGAGAATATATTGCAACAATACAAATAGCACACCGAGAGAATGTATTGCAACAACACAAATATCACATCGAGAGAATGTATTGGAACAATACAAATAGCACATCGAGAGAATATATTGCAAAAATACAAATAGCACACCGAGAGAAGTAATTGCAACAACACAAGTAGCACATCGAGAGAATATATTACAACAATACAACTAACACATCGAGAGAATGTATTGCAACAATACAAATAGCACATGGAGAGAATGTATTGCAACAATACAAATAGCACATCGAGAGAATATATTGCAACAACACAAATAGCACACCGAGAGAATGTATTGCAACAACACAAATAGTACACCGAGAGAATATATTGCAACAATACAAATAGCACATCGAGAGAAGGTATTGCAACAACACAAATAGCACACCGAGAGAATATATTGCAACAATACAAATAACACATCGAGAGAATGTATTGCAACAACACAAATAGCACATCGAGAGAATTTATTGCAACAACACAAATAGCACATCGAGAGAATGTATCGCAACAATACAAATAGCACACCGAGAGAATGTATTGCAACAACACAAATAGCACACCGAGAGAATATATTGCAACAATACAAATAACACATCGAGAGAATATATTGCAACAATACAAATAGCACATCGAGAGAATGTATTGAAACAATACAAATAGCACATCGAGAGAATGTATTGCAACAACACAAATTGCACACCGAGAGAATGTATTGCAACAATACAAATAGCACATCGAGAGAATGTATCGCAACAATACAAATAGCACACCGAGAGAATGTATTGCAACAACACAAATAGCACACCGAGAGAATATATTGCAACAATACAAATAACACATCGAGAGAATATATTGCAACAATACAAATAGCACATCGAGAGAATGTATTGAAACAATACAAATAGCACATCGAGAGAATGTATTGCAACAACACAAATAGCACACCGAGAGAATGTATTGCAACAATACAAATAGCACATCGAGAGAATGTATTGCAACAACACAAATAGTACACCGAGAGAATATATTGCAACAACACAAATAGCACATCGAGAGAATGTATTGCAACAATACAAATAGCACACCGAGAGAATGTATTGCAACAATACAAATAGCACATCCAGAGAATGTATTGAAACAATACAAATAGCACATACAGAGAATGTATTGCAACAACACAAATAGCACATCGAGAGAATGTATTGCAACAATACAAATAGCACATCGAGAGAATGTATTGCAACAATACAAATAGCACACCGAGAGAATGTATTGCAACAATACAAATAGCACATCGAGAGAATGTATTGCAACAATACAAATAACACACCGAGAGAATGTATTGCAACAAATACAAATAGCACATCGAGAGAATGTATTGCAACAACACAAATTGCACATCGAGAGAATGTATTGCAACAACACAAATAGCACACCGAGAGAATGTATTGCAACAATACAAATAGCACATCGAGAGAATGTATTGCAACAATACAAATAGCACATCGAGAGAATGTATTGCAACAATACAAATAGCACATCGAGAGAATGTATTGCAACAATACAAATAGCCACCGAGAGAATGTATTGAAACAATACAAATAGCACACCGAGAGAATGTATTGAAACAATACAAATAGCACATCGAGAGAATGTATTGCAACAATACAAATAGCACATCGAGAGAATGTATTGCAACAATACAAATAGCACATCGAGAGTCTGTATTGCAACAACACAAATAGCACACCGAGAGAATGTATTGCAACAATACAAATAGCACATCGAGAGAATGTATTGAAACAATACAAATAGCACATCGAGAGAATTTATTGCAACAACACAAATTGCACATCGAGAGAATGTATTGCAACAATACAAATAGCACATCGAGAGAATGTATTGCAACAATACAAATAGTACACCGAGAGAATATATTGCAACAATACAAATAGCACATCGAGAGAAAGTATTGCAACAACACAAATAGCACACCGAGAGAATATATTGCAACAATACAAATAACACATCGAGAGAATGTATTGGAACAACACAAATTGCACATCGAGAGAATGTATTGCAACAATACAAATAACACACCGAGAGAATGTATTGCAACAAATACAAATAGCACATCGAGAGAATGTATTGCAACAACACAAATAGCACATCGAGAGAATGTATTGCAACAATACAAATAGCACACCGAGAGAATGTATTGCAACAATACAAATAGCACATCGAGAGAATGTATTGAAACAATACAAATAGCACATCGAGAGAATTTATTGCAACAACACAAATTGCACATCGAGAGAATGTATTGCAACAATACAAATAGCACATCGAGAGAATGTATTGCAACAATACAAATAGTACACCGAGAGAATATATTGCAACAATACAAATAGCACATCGAGAGAAAGTATTGCAACAACACAAATAGCACACCGAGAGAATATATTGCAACAATACAAATAACACATCGAGAGAATGTATTGGAACAACACAAATTGCACATCGAGAGAATGTATTGCAACAATACAAATAACACACCGAGAGAATGTATTGCAACAAATACAAATAGCACATCGAGAGAATGTATTGCAACAACACAAATAGCACATCGAGAGAATGTATTGCAACAATACAAATAGCACACCGAGAGAATGTATTGCAACAATACAAATAGCACATCGAGAGAATGTATTGAAACAATACAAATAGCACACCGAGAGAATGTATTCCAACAAATACAAATAGCACATCGAGAGAATGTATTGCAATAACACATATTGCACATCGAGAGAATGTATTGCAACAACACAAATAGCACACCGAGAGAATGTATTGCAACAATACAAATAGCACAACGAGAGAATGTATTGCAACAACACAAATAGCACATCGAGAGAATGTATTGCAACAATACAAATAGCACATCGAGAGAATGTATTGCAACAATACAAATAGCCACCGAGAGAATGTATTGAAACAATACAAATAGCACACCGAGAGAATGTATTGAAACAATACAAATAGCACATCGAGAGAATGTATTGCAACAATACAAATAGCACATCGAGAGAATGTATTGCAACAATACAAATAGCACATCGAGAGTCTGTATTGCAACAACACAAATAGCACACCGAGAGAATGTATTGCAACAATACAAATAGCACATCGAGAGAATGTATTGCAACAACACAAATAGCACATCGAGAGAATGTATTGCAACAATACAAATAGCACAACGAGAGAATGTATTGCACCAATACAAATAGCACATCGAGAGAATGTATTGCAACAATACAAATAGCACATCGAGAGAATGTATTGCAACAATACAAATAGCACACCGAGAGAATGTATTGAAACAATACAAATAGCACACCGAGAGAATGTATAGAAACAATACAAATAGCACATCGAGAGAATGTATTGCAAGAACACAAATAGCACATCGAGAGAATGTATTGCAACAATACAAATAGCACACCGAGAGAATGTATTGAAACAATACAAATAGCACACCGAGAGAATGTATTGAAACAATACAAATAGCACATCGAGAGAATGTATTGCAACAATACAAATAGCACATCGAGAGAATTTATTGAAACAATACAAATAGCACATCGAGAGAATGTATTGCAACAATACAAATAGCACACCGAGAGAATGTATTGAAACAATACAAATTGCACATCGAGAGAATGTATTGAAACAATACAAATAGCACATCAAGAGAATGTATTGCAACAATACAAATAGCACATCGAGAGAATGTATTGCAACAATACAAATAGCACATCGAGAGAATGTATTGCAACAATACAAATAGCACATCCAGAGAATGTATTGCAACAATACAAATAGCACACCGAGAGAATGTATTGAAACAATACAAATAGCACACCGAGAGAATGTATTGAAACAACACAAATTGCACATCGAGAGAATGTATTGCAACAATACAAATAGCACACCGAGAGAATGTATTGCAACAACACAAATAAGACATCGAGAGAATGTATTGAAACAATACAAATAGCACATCGAGAGAATGTATTGCAACAATACAAATAGCACATCGACAGAATGTATTGCAACAATACAAATAGCACACCGAGAGAATGTATTGAAACAATACAAATAGCACATCGAGAGAATGTATTGCAACAACACAAATAAGACATCGAGAGAATGTATTGCAACAACACAAATTGCACATCGAGAGAATGTATTGCAACAATACAAATTGCACATCGAGAGAATGTATTGCAACAATACAAATTGCACATCGAGAGAATGTATTGCAACAATAAAAATTGCACATCGAGAGAATGTATTGCAACAACACAAATAGGACATCGAGAGAATGTATTGCAACAATACTAATAGCACATCGAGAGAATGTATTGCAACAATACAAATAGCACATCGAGAGAATGTATTTCAACAATACAAATAGCACACCGAGAGAATGTATTGCAACAATACAAATAGCACATCGAGAGAATGTATTGAAACAATACAAATAGCACACCGAGAGAATGTATTGCAACAATACAAATAGCACATCGAGAGAATGTATTGCAACAATACAAATTGCACATCGAGTGAATGTATTGAAACAATACAAATAGCACACCGAGAGAATGTATTGCAACAACACAAATAAGACATCGAGAGAATGTATTGCAACAATACTAATAGCACATCGAGAGAATGTATTGCAACAATATAAATAGCACACCGAGAGAATGTATTGAAACAATACAAATAGCACACCGAGAGAATGTATTGAAACAACACAAATTGCACATCGAGAGAATGTATTGCAACAATACAAATTGCACATCGAGAGAATGTATTGCAACAACACAAATAAGACATCGAGAGAATGTATTGCAACAATACAAATAGCACATCGAGAGAATGTATTGAAACAATACAAATAGCACATCGAGAGAATGTATTGCAACAATACAAATAAGACATAGAGAGAATGTATTGCAACAATACAAATAAGACATCGAGGGAATGTATTGCAACAATACAAATAGCACATCGAGAGAATGTATTGCAACAATACAAATAACACACCGAGAGAATGTATTGCAACAACCCAAATAAGACATCGAGAGAATGTATTGCAACAATACTAATAGCACATCGAGAGAATGTATTGCAACAATACAAATAGCACATCGAGAGAATGTATTGCAACAATACAAATAACACATCGAGAGAATATATTGCAACAATACAAATAACACATCGAGAGAATATATTGCAACAATACAAATAGCACATCGAGAGAATGTATTGCAACAATAACAATTGCACACCGAGAGAATGTATTGCAACAAGACAAATAACACATCGAGGGAATATATTGCAACAATACAAATAGCACATCGATAGAATATATTGCAACAATACAAATAGCACACCGAGAGAATGTATTGCAACAATACAAATAACACATCGAGAGAATATATTGCAACAACACAAATAGCACATCGAGAGAATGTATTGCAACAATACAAATAACACATCGAGAGAATATATTGCAACAATACAAATAGCACATCGAGAGAATATATTGCAACAATACAAATAGCACATCGAGAGAATGTATTGCAACAATACAAATAGCACACCGAGAGAATGTATTACAACAACACAAATAGCACATCGAGAGAATATATTGCAACAATACAAATAGCACATCGAGAGAATGTATTGCAACAACACAAATAGCACATCGAGAGAATGTATTGCAACAATACAAATAGGACACCGAGAGAATGTATTGCAACAATACAAATAACACATCGAGAGAATGTATTGCAACAATACAAATAGCACATCGAGAGAATGTATTGCAACAATACAAATAGCACACCGAGAGAATGTATTGCAACAATACAAACAGCACATCGAGAGAATGTATTGAAACAATACAAATAGCACACCGAGAGAATGTATTGCAACAATACAAATAACACATCGAGAGAATGTATTGCAACAATACAAATAGCACATCGAGAGAATGTATTGCAACAATACAAATTGCACATCGAGAGAATGTATTGCAACAATACAAATAGCACACCGAGAGAATGTATTGCAACAATACAAATAGCACATCGAGAGAATATATTGCAACAATACAAATTGCACATCGAGAGAATGTATTGCAACAATACAAATAGCACACCGAGAGAATGTATTGCAACAACACAAATAAGACATCGAGAGAATGTATTGCAACAATACTAATAGCACATCGAGAGAATGTATTGCAACAATACAAATAGCACACCGAGAGAATGTATTGAAACAATACAAATAGCACACCGAGAGAATGTATTGAAACAACACAAATTTCACATCGAGAGAATGTATTGCAACAATACAAATTGCACATCGAGAGAATGTATTGCAACAACACAAATAAGACATCGAGAGAATGTATTGCAACAATACAAATAGCACATCGAGAGAATGTATTGAAACAATACAAATAGCACATCGAGAGAATGTATTGCAACAATACAAATAAGACACCGAGAGAATGTATTGCAACAATACAAATAAGACATCGAGAGAATGTATTGCAACAATACAAATAGCACATCGAGAGAATGTATTGCAACAATACAAATAACACACCGAGAGAATGTATTGCAACAACCCAAATAAGACATCGAGAGAATGTATTGCAACAATACTAATAGCACATCGAGAGAATGTATTGCAACAATACAAATAGCACATCGAGAGAATGTATTGCAACAATACAAATAACACATCGAGAGAATATATTGCAACAATACAAATAACACATCGAGAGAATATATTGCAACAATACAAATAGCACATCGAGAGAATGTATTGCAACAATAACAATTGCACACCGAGAGAATGTATTGCAACAAGACAAATAACACATCGAGGGAATATATTGCAACAATACAAATAGCACATCGAGAGAATATATTGCAACAATACAAATAGCACACCGAGAGAATGTATTGCAACAATACAAATAACACATCGAGAGAATATATTGCAACAACACAAATAGCACATCGAGAGAATGTATTGCAACAATACAAATAACACATCGAGAGAATATATTGCAACAATACAAATAGCACATCGAGAGAATATATTGCAACAATACAAATTGCACACCGAGAGAATGTATTGCAACAATACAAATAGCACACCGAGAGAATGTATTACAACAACACAAATAGCGCATCGAGAGAATATATTGCAACAATACAAATAGCACATCGAGAGAATGTATTGCAACAACACAAATAGCACATCGAGAGAATGTATTGCAACAATACAAATAGGACACCGAGAGAATGTATTGCAACAATACAAATAACACATCGAGAGAATGTATTGCAACAATACAAATAGCACATCGAGAGAATGTATTGCAACAATACAAATAGCACACCGAGAGAATGTATTGCAACAATACAAACAGCACATCGAGAGAATGTATTGAAACAATACAAATAGCACACCGAGAGAATGTATTGAAACAACACAAATTGCACATCGAGAGAATGTATTGCAACAATACAAATTGCACATCGAGAGAATGTATTGCAACAACACAAATAAGACATCGAGAGAATGTATTGCAACAATACAAATAGCACATCGAGAGAATGTATTGAAACAATACAAATAGCACATCGAGAGAATGTATTGCAACAATACAAATAAGACATAGAGAGAATGTATTGCAACAATACAAATAAGACATCGAGGGAATGTATTGCAACAATACAAATAGCACATCGAGAGAATGTATTGCAACAATACAAATAACACACCGAGAGAATGTATTGCAACAACCCAAATAAGACATCGAGAGAATGTATTGCAACAATACTAATAGCACATCGAGAGAATGTATTGCAACAATACAAATAGCACATCGAGAGAATGTATTGCAACAATACAAATAACACATCGAGAGAATATATTGCAACAATACAAATAACACATCGAGAGAATATATTGCAACAATACAAATAGCACATCGAGAGAATGTATTGCAACAATAACAATTGCACACCGAGAGAATGTATTGCAACAAGACAAATAACACATCGAGGGAATATATTGCAACAATACAAATAGCACATCGATAGAATATATTGCAACAATACAAATAGCACACCGAGAGAATGTATTGCAACAATACAAATAACACATCGAGAGAATATATTGCAACAACACAAATAGCACATCGAGAGAATGTATTGCAACAATACAAATAACACATCGAGAGAATATATTGCAACAATACAAATAGCACATCGAGAGAATATATTGCAACAATACAAATAGCACATCGAGAGAATGTATTGCAACAATACAAATAGCACACCGAGAGAATGTATTACAACAACACAAATAGCACATCGAGAGAATATATTGCAACAATACAAATAGCACATCGAGAGAATGTATTGCAACAACACAAATAGCACATCGAGAGAATGTATTGCAACAATACAAATAGGACACCGAGAGAATGTATTGCAACAATACAAATAACACATCGAGAGAATGTATTGCAACAATACAAATAGCACATCGAGAGAATGTATTGCAACAATACAAATAGCACACCGAGAGAATGTATTGCAACAATACAAACAGCACATCGAGAGAATGTATTGAAACAATACAAATAGCACACCGAGAGAATGTATTGCAACAATACAAATAACACATCGAGAGAATGTATTGCAACAATACAAATAGCACATCGAGAGAATGTATTGCAACAATACAAATTGCACATCGAGAGAATGTATTGCAACAATACAAATAGCACACCGAGAGAATGTATTGCAACAATACAAATAGCACATCGAGAGAATATATTGCAACAATACAAATTGCACATCGAGAGAATGTATTGCAACAATACAAATAGCACACCGAGAGAATGTATTGCAACAACACAAATAAGACATCGAGAGAATGTATTGCAACAATACTAATAGCACATCGAGAGAATGTATTGCAACAATACAAATAGCACACCGAGAGAATGTATTGAAACAATACAAATAGCACACCGAGAGAATGTATTGAAACAACACAAATTTCACATCGAGAGAATGTATTGCAACAATACAAATTGCACATCGAGAGAATGTATTGCAACAACACAAATAAGACATCGAGAGAATGTATTGCAACAATACAAATAGCACATCGAGAGAATGTATTGAAACAATACAAATAGCACATCGAGAGAATGTATTGCAACAATACAAATAAGACACCGAGAGAATGTATTGCAACAATACAAATAAGACATCGAGAGAATGTATTGCAACAATACAAATAGCACATCGAGAGAATGTATTGCAACAATACAAATAACACACCGAGAGAATGTATTGCAACAACCCAAATAAGACATCGAGAGAATGTATTGCAACAATACTAATAGCACATCGAGAGAATGTATTGCAACAATACAAATAGCACATCGAGAGAATGTATTGCAACAATACAAATAACACATCGAGAGAATATATTGCAACAATACAAATAACACATCGAGAGAATATATTGCAACAATACAAATAGCACATCGAGAGAATGTATTGCAACAATAACAATTGCACACCGAGAGAATGTATTGCAACAAGACAAATAACACATCGAGGGAATATATTGCAACAATACAAATAGCACATCGAGAGAATATATTGCAACAATACAAATAGCACACCGAGAGAATGTATTGCAACAATACAAATAACACATCGAGAGAATATATTGCAACAACACAAATAGCACATCGAGAGAATGTATTGCAACAATACAAATAACACATCGAGAGAATATATTGCAACAATACAAATAGCACATCGAGAGAATATATTGCAACAATACAAATTGCACACCGAGAGAATGTATTGCAACAATACAAATAGCACACCGAGAGAATGTATTACAACAACACAAATAGCGCATCGAGAGAATATATTGCAACAATACAAATAGCACATCGAGAGAATGTATTGCAACAACACAAATAGCACATCGAGAGAATGTATTGCAACAATACAAATAGGACACCGAGAGAATGTATTGCAACAATACAAATAACACATCGAGAGAATGTATTGCAACAATACAAATAGCACATCGAGAGAATGTATTGCAACAATACAAATAGCACACCGAGAGAATGTATTGCAACAATACAAACAGCACATCGAGAGAATGTATTGAAACAATACAAATAGCACACCGAGAGAATGTATTGCAACAATACAAATAACACATCGAGAGAATGTATTGCAACAATACAAATAGCACATCGAGAGAATGTATTGCAACAATACAAATTGCACATCGAGAGAATGTATTGCAACAATACAAATAGCACACCGAGAGAATGTATTGCAACAATACAAATAGCACATCGAGAGAATATATTGCAACAATACAAATTGGACATCGAGAGAATGTATTGCAACAATACAAATAGCACACCGAGAGAATGTATTGCAACAACACAAATAAGACATCGAGAGAATGTATTGCAACAATACTAATAGCACATCGAGAGAATGTATTGCAACAATACAAATAGCACACCGAGAGAATGTATTGAAACAATACAAATAGCACACCGAGAGAATGTATTGAAACAACACAAATTTCACATCGAGAGAATGTATTGCAACAATACAAATTGCACATCGAGAGAATGTATTGCAACAACACAAATAAGACATCGAGAGAATGTATTGCAACAATACAAATAGCACATCGAGAGAATGTATTGAAACAATACAAATAGCACATCGAGAAAATGTATTGCAACAATACAAATAAGACACCGAGAGAATGTATTGCAACAATACAAATAAGACATCGAGAGAATGTATTGCAACAATACAAATAGCACATCGAGAGAATGTATTGAAACAATACAAATAGCACATCGAGAGAATGTATTGCAACAATACAAATAGCACATCGAGAGAATGTATTGCAACAATACAAATAACACACCGAGAGAATGTATTGCAACAACACAAATAGCACATCGAGAGAATGTATTGCAACAATACTAATAGCACATCGAGAGAATGTATTGCAACAATACAAATAGCACATCGAGAGAATGTATTGCAACAATACAAATAACACATCGAGAGAATATATTGCAACAATACAAATAACACATCGAGAGAATATATTGCAACAATACAAATAGCACACCGAGAGAATGTATTGCAACAATAACAATTGCACACCGAGAGAATGTATTGCAACAAGACAAATAACACCTCGAGGGAATATATTGCAACAATACAAATAGCACATCGAGAGAATATATTGCAACAATACAAATAGCACACCGAGAGAATGTATTGCAACAATACAAATAGCACATCGAGAGAATATATTGCAACAACACAAATAGCACATCGAGAGAATGTATTGCAACAATACAAATAACACATCGAGAGAATATATTGCAACAATAAAAATAGCACATCGAGAGAATATATTGCAACAATACAAATAGCACATCGAGAGAATGTATTGCAACAATACAAATAGCACACCGAGAGAATGTATTACAACAACACAAATAGCACATCGAGAGAATATATTGCAACAATACAAATTGCACATCGAGAGAATGTATTGCAACAACACAAATAGCACATCGAGAGAATATATTGCAACAATACAAATAGCCCACCGAGAGAATGTATTACAACAACACAAATAACACATCGAGAGAATATATTGCAACAATACAAATAGCACATCGAGAGAATGTATAGCAACAACACAAATAGCACATCGAGAGAATGTATTGCAACAATACAAATAGCACACCGAGAGAATGTATTGCAACAATACAAATAACACATCGAGAGAATGTATTGCAACAATACAAATAACACATCGAGAGAATGTATTGCAACCATACAAATAGCACACTGAGAGAATGTATTGCAACAATACAAATAACACATCGAGAGAATGTATTGCAACAACACAAATAGCACATCGAGAGAATGTATTGCAACAATACAAATAGCACATCGAGAGAATGTATTGCAACAATACAAATAACACATCGAGAGAATATATTGCAACAATGCAAATAGCACACCGAGAGAATTTATTGCAACAACACAAATAGCACATCGAGAGAATGTATTGGAACAATACAAATAGCACATCGAGAGAATATATTGCAATAATACAAATAGCACACCGAGAGAATGAATTGCAACAACACAAATAGCACATCGAGAGAATATATTACAACAATACAAATAACACATCGAGAGAATGTATTGCAACAATACAAATAGCACATGGAGAGAATGTATTGCAATAATACAAATAGCACATCGAGAGAATATATTGCAACAACACAAATAGCACACCGAGAGAATGTATTGCAACAACACAAATAGCACACCGAGAGAATATATTGCAACAATACAAATAGCACATCGAGAAAAGATATTGGAACAACACAAATAGCACACCGAGAGAATATATTGCAACAATACAAATAACACATCGAGAGAATGTATTGCAACAACACAAATAGCACATCGAGAGAATTTATTGCAACAACACAAATAGCACATCGAGAGAATGTATCGCAACAATACAAATAGCACACCGAGAGAATGTATTGCAACAACACAAATAGCACACCGAGAGAATATATTGCAACAATACAAATAACATATCGAGAGAATATATTGCAACAATACAAATAATACATCGAGAGAATTTATTGCAAAAATCAAATAGCACATCGAGAGAATGTATTGCAACAACACAAATAGCACATCGAGAGAATGTATTGCAACAACACAAATAGCACATCAAGAGAATGTATTGCAACAATACTAATAGCTCATCGAGAGAATGTATTGCAACAATACTAATAGCACATCGAGAGAATGTATTGCAACAATACAAATAGCACACCGAGAGAATGTATTGCAACAACACAAATAGCACATCGAGAGAATGTATTGCAACAATACAAATAACACACCGAGAGAATGTATTGCAACAATACAAATTGCACATCGAGAGAATGCATTGGAACAATACAAATTGCACATCGAGAGAATGTATTGCAACAATACAAATAACACACCGAGAGAATGTATTGCAACAAATACAAATAGCACATCGAGAAAATGTATTGCAACAATACAAATAGCACATCGAGTGAATATATTGCAACAATACAAATAGCACATCGAGAGAATGTATTGCAACAATACAAATAGCACATCGAGAGAATGTATTGCAACAATACAAATAGCACACCGAGAGAATGTATTGAAACAATACAAATAGCACACCGAGAGAATGTATTGAAACAATACAAATAGCACATCGAGAGAATGTATTGCAACAATACAAATAGCACATCGAGAGAATGTATTGCAACAATACAAATAGCACATCGAGAGAATGTATTGCAACAACACAAATAGCACACTGAGAGAATGTATTGCAACAATACAAATAGCACACCGAGAGAATGTATTGCAACAATACAAATAGCACATCGAGAGAATGTATTGCAACAATACAAATAGCACATCGAGAGAATGTATTGCAACAATACAAATGGCACACCGAGAGAATGTATTGAAACAATACAAATGGCACACCGAGAGAATGTATTGAAACAATACAAATAGCACATCGAGAGAATGTATTGCAACAATGCAAATAGCACATCGAGAGAATGTATTGCAACAATACAAATAGCACATCGAGAGAATGTATTGAAACAATACAAATAGCACACCGAGAGAATGTATTGAAACAATACAAATAGCACACCGAGAGAATGTATTGCAACAATACAAATAACACATCGAGAGAATATATTGCAACAATACAAATAATACATCGAGAGAATTTATTGCAAAAATCAAATAGCACATCGAGAGAATGTATTGCAACAACACAAATAGCACATCGAGAGAATGTATTGCAACAACACAAATAGCACATCAAGAGAATGTATTGCAACAATACTAATAGCTCATCGAGAGAATGTATTGCAACAATACTAATAGCACATCGAGAGAATGTATTGCAACAATACAAATAGCACACCGAGAGAATGTATTGCAACAACACAAATAGCACATCGAGAGAATGTATTGCAACAATACAAATAACACACCGAGAGAATGTATTGCAACAATACAAATGGCACACCGAGAGAATGTATTGAAACAATACAAATGGCACACCGAGAGAATGTATTGAAACAATACAAATAGCACATCGAGAGAATGTATTGCAACAATACAAATAGCACATCGAGAGAATGTATTGCAACAATACAAATAACACACCGAGAGAATGTATTGCAACAAATACAAATAGCACATCGAGAAAATGTATTGCAACAATACAAATAGCACATCGAGTGAATATATTGCAACAATACAAATAGCACATCGAGAGAATGTATTGCAACAATACAAATAGCACATCGAGAGAATGTATTGCAACAATACAAATAGCACACCGAGAGAATGTATTACAACAACACAAATAGCACATCGAGAGAATATATTGCAACAATACAAATAGCACATCGAGAGAATGTATTGCAACAACACAAATAGCACATCGAGAGAATATATTGCAACAATACAAATAGCACACCGAGAGAATGTATTACAACAACACAAATAACACATCGAGAGAATATATTGCAACAATACAAATAGCACATCGAGAGAATGTATTGCAACAACACAAATAGCACATCGAGAGAATGTATTGCAACAATACAAATAGCACACCGAGAGAATGTATTGCAACAATACAAATAACACATCGAGAGAATGTATTGCAACAATACAAATAACACATCGAGAGAATGTATTGCAACCATACAAATAGCACACTGAGAGAATGTATTGCAACAATACAAATAGCACACCGAGAGAATGTATTGCAACAATACAAATAGCACACCGAGAGAATGTATTGAAACAATACAAATAGCACACCGAGAGAATGTATTGAAACAATACAAATAGCACATCGAGAGAATGTATTGAAACAATACAAATAGCACATCGAGAGAATGTATTGCAACAATACAAATAGCACATCGAGAGAATGTATTGCAACAATACAAATAGCACATCGAGAGAATGTATTGCAACAATACAAATAGCACACCGAGAGAATGTATTGAAACAATACAAATAGCACACTGAGAGAATGTATTGGAACAATACAAATAGCACATCGTGAGAATGTATTGCAACAACACAAATAGCACATCGAGAGAATGTATTGCAACAATACAAATAGCACACCGAGAGAATGTATTGAAACAATACAAATTGCACACCGAGAGAATGTATTGAAACAATACAAATAGCACATCGAGAGAATGTATTGCAACAATGCAAATAGCACATCGAGAGAATGTATTGCAACAATACAAATAGCACATCGAGAGAATGTATTGCAACAATACAAATAGCACACCGAGAGAATGTATTGAAACAATACAAACAGCACATCGAGAGAATGTATTGAAACAATACAAATAGCACATCGAGAGAATGTATTGCAACAATACAAATAGCACATCGAGAGAATGTATTGCAACAATACAGATAGCACATCGAGAGAATGTATTGCAACAATACAAATAGCACATCGAGAGAATGTATTGCAACAATACAAATAGCACACCGAGAGAATGTATTGAAACAATACAAATAGCACACCGAGAGAATGTATTGAAACAACACAAATTGCACATCGAGAGAATGTATTGCAAAAACACAAATTGCACATCGAGAGAATGTATTGCAACAACACAAATTGCACATCGAGAGAATGTATTGCAACAATACAAATAGCACACCGAGAGAATGTATTGAAACAATACAAATAGCACACCGAGAGAATGTATTGAAACAATACAAATAGCACACCGAGAGAATGTATTGCAACAATACAAATTGCACATCGAGAGAATGTATTGCAACAACACAAATAAGACATCGAGAGAATGTATTGCAACAATACAAATAGCACATCGAGAGAATGTATTGAAACAATACAAATAGCACACCGAGAGAATGTATTGCAACAATACAAATTGCACATCGAGAGACTGTATTGCAACAACACAAATAAGACATCGAGAGAATGTATTGCAACAACACAAATTGCACATCGAGAGAATGTATTGCAACAATACAAATTGCACATCGAGAGAATGTATTGCAACAATACAAATTGCACATCGATAGAATGTATTGCAACAATACAAATTGCACATCGAGAGAATGTATTGCAACAACACAAATAAGACATCGAGAGAATGTATTGCAACAATACTAATAGCACATCGAGAGAATGTATTGCAACAATACAAATAGCACATCGAGAGAATATATTGCAACAATACAAATAGCACACCGAGAGAATGTATTGCAACAATACAAATAGCACATCGAGAGAATGTATTGAAACAATACAAATAGCACACCGAGAGAATGTATTGCAACAATACAAATAGCAAATCGAGAGAATATATTGCAACAATACAAATTGCATATCGAGAGAATGTATTGAAACAATACAAATAGCACACCGAGAGAATGTATTGCAACAATACAAATAGCACATCGAGAGAATGTATTGCAACAATACAAATTGCACATCGAGAGAATGTATTGAAACAATACAAATAGCACACCGAGAGAATGTATTGCAACAATACAAATAGCACATCGAGAGAATATATTGCAACAATACAAATTGCACATCGAGAGAATGTATTGAAACAATACAAATAGCACACCGAGAGAATGTATTGCAACAACACAAATAAGACATCGTGAGAATGTATTGCAACAATACTAATAGCACATCGAGAGAATGTATTGCAACAATACAAATAGCACACCGAGAGAATGTATTGAAACAATACAAATAGCACACCGAGAGAATGTATTGAAACAACACAAATTGCACATCGAGAGATTGTATTGCAACAATACAAATTGCACATCGAGAGAATGTATTGCAACAACACAAATAAGACATCGAGGGAATGTATTGCAACAATACAAATAGCACATCGAGAGAATGTATTGAAACAATACAAATAGCACATCGAGAGAATGTATTGCAACAATACAAATAAGACACCGAGAGAATGTACTGCAACAATACAAATAAGACATCGAGAGAATGTATTGCAACAATACAAATAGCACATCGAGAGAATGTATTGAAACAATACAAATAGCACATCGAGAGAATGTATTGCAACAATACAAATAGCACATCGAGAGAATGTATTGCAACAATACAAATAGCACACCGAGAGAATGTATTGAAACAATACAAATAGCACATCGAGAGAATGTATTGAAACAATACAAATAGCACATCGAGAGAATGTATTGCAACAATACAAATAGCACATCGAGAGAATGTATTGCAACAATACAGATAGCACATCGAGAGAATGTATTGCAACAATACAAATAGCACATCGAGAGAATGTATTGCAACAATACAAATAGCACACCGAGAGAATGTATTGAAACAATACAAATAGCACACCGAGAGAATGTATTGAAACAACACAAATTGCACATCGAGAGAATGTATTGCAACAACACAAATTGCACATCGAGAGAATGTATTGCAACAACACAAATTGCACATCGAGAGAATGTATTGCAACAATACAAATAGCACACCGAGAGAATGTATTGAAACAATACAAATAGCACACCGAGAGAATGTATTTAAACAATACAAATAGCACACCGAGAGAATGTATTGCAACAATACAAATTGCACATCGAGAGAATGTATTGCAACAACACAAATAAGACATCGAGAGAATGTATTGCAACAATACAAATAGCACATCGAGAGAATGTATTGAAACAATACAAATAGCACACCGAGAGAATGTATTGCAACAATACAAATTGCACATCGAGAGACTGTATTGCAACAACACAAATAAGACATCGAGAGAATGTATTGCAACAACACAAATTGCACATCGAGAGAATGTATTGCAACAATACAAATTGCACATCGAGAGAATGTATTGCAACAATACAAATTGCACATCGATAGAATGTATTGCAACAATACAAATTGCACATCGAGAGAATGTATTGCAACAACACAAATAAGACATCGAGAGAATGTATTGCAACAATACTAATAGCACATCGAGAGAATGTATTGCAACAATACAAATAGCACATCGAGAGAATGTATTGCAACAATACAAATAGCACACCGAGAGAATGTATTGCAACAATACAAATAGCACATCGAGAGAATGTATTGAAACAATACCAATAGCACACCGAGAGAATGTATTGCAACAATACAAATAGCAAATCGAGAGAATATATTGCAACAATACAAATTGCACATCGAGAGAATGTATTGAAACAATACAAATAGCACACCGAGAGAATGTATTGCAACAATACAAATAGCACATCGAGAGAATGTATTGCAACAATACAAATTGCACATCGAGAGAATGTATTGAAACAATACAAATAGCACACCGAGAGAATGTATTGCAACAATACAAATAGCACATCGAGAGAATATATTGCAACAATACAAATTGCACATCGAGAGAATGTATTGAAACAATACAAATAGCACACCGAGAGAATGTATTGCAACAACACAAATAAGACATCGAGAGAATGTATTGCAACAATACTAATAGCACATCGAGAGAATGTATTGCAACAATACAAATAGCACACCGAGAGAATGTATTGAAACAATACAAATAGCACACCGAGAGAATGTATTGAAACAACACAAATTGCACATCGAGAGAATGTATTGCAACAATACAAATTGCACATCGAGAGAATGTATTGCAACAACACAAATAAGACATCGAGGGAATGTATTGCAACAATACAAATAGCACATCGAGAGAATGTATTGAAACAATACAAATAGCACATCGAGAGAATGTATTGCAACAATACAAATAAGACACCGAGAGAATGTATTGCAACAATACAAATAAGACATCGAGAGAATGTATTGCAACAATACAAATAGCACATCGAGAGAATGTATTGAAACAATACAAATAGCACATCGAGAGTATTTATTGCAACAATACAAATAGCACATCGAGAGAATGTATTGCAACAATACAAATAACACACCGAGAGAATGTATTGCAACAACACAAATAGCACATCGAGAGAATGTATTGCAACAATACTAATAGCACATCGAGAGAATGTATTGCAACAATACAAATAGCACATCGAGAGAATGTATTGCAACAATACAAATAACACATCGAGAGAATGTATTGCAACAATACAAATAGCACATCAAGAGAATGTATTGCGTCAACACAAATGCACATCGAGAGAATTTATTGCAACACAAGTAGAACATCGACTGAATGTATTGCAACAACACAAGTAGCATATCGCAAAATGTATTCGAACAATACAAATAGCATATTGAGAGGATGTATTGCAACGCGTGCCTGATTTCTCGGAGGCGATTTAGATTAGTGTTTTGTCTCTGGTCACTTCAAAGTTAAAAAAAGTGTTCTCCTATGAAATAAAACCCAAGCATACGGGAAAGTTCCTGAAGGAATTTCACATTCCGAGTCTAAGTCTGCCAGAGGAGCTACACCATGTGGGACATGATGGAAGCAGAACGACTTTCCTTAAAAGAAATGAGAAACAAGTTTTTTATTTTACACGTATTGTAATGGCTTGTGTTCTGATGAACTCGTTTCACTTGTACCCCCTCCACGTACATATCCTCGACAAACCCGCTTAGCAATAAGATCGCACCCATTCATTGATGATGTCCGTAAATGCCTTTTATTCTAATAGTTTATTCCCTCGAACAGCTCGACTTTTGGAATTCCCTTCCTGCTGCCTGCTTCCCTATCTGTACTGATATGCAGAAGTTTAAATGTAACATAAACAAATATCTTGTTAATCTTTCTTAAACATGGCCCCAAATAGTAGCCCCTTACGTCCGAGTGGCGATATGCTTTGTAAGGGGTGAACATGAGTAATAAATAAATAAATAAATAAATAAATAAAATAAAATTTAATAAAAAAAGCAAAAGTGTCAAGATTCAATCCGAGTAAGACGAGAAAAACTAGAATCAGTATTTATAAAACCCAAACTGAGTTGCACGCAAATTATATAGAAACACGCTTCGGCATGTTTGGAAATGTAGAATGAATTGATTAAGTCATTTCCAAAAGTGGAATCCACTTGGCGAATTATTCAGTCGCCATGGGACTAACATACCAAAGATGCAACGCAATTCCAGCAATGCTGCCACACAGAGATTGGAATATAACGGTCATAGTGGAAGCCCGTCGTCCGCACCGTTAGTTTTTCCTGTAGGAATATCACTTTGGTAAAGAACTGCCTGCAAAAAGACAGTTCCCAACCAACCAGAGCCACCTGCCATCCCAGTTCCAACGGTTTCTATTCTGATAACATTTCCAGCTCCAGTTCCAACCTCTGCTCAGGTTCCAGCTCCGAGAAAAGAGGAATCTTTGGAAAGAGTAGAGAGGAATGGCAGTCATTTGTAAGGAGAGGCTGGAAGAACGCAACTGCAACTTCCACAATCTCACCACACCGTACAACTACTGCCGCAGGGATGGGATGTTGGCTCAGCGATTAATATTGCGGGCTGAAAACCTGGGTGTGCCAAGTTCAAACCTAGTTCGTTTCGCATAAACACTTGCGTGATGTGGCAGTTTAACCGTGTCGTTACATTGCAACAACTCAGACCCACACGTTGTCTGGTACCGTCGCAGGAACAAGCAAACCAGGATGAACATAAAAACATACGACTCTGCAGTTTTTTCTACGTGAATACAAAAACATTTATTCCAGTAATTTTCGACAACGCACTTTACTGTGTTTCAAAATATCACGCGTCGAACATGTCTGTCAAGACGCTCTTTCACGCACGTGTCTTTGTTGTCGCTTGTCTCTCCGTTTTCCTTTTCTTTATTCAACGCTGCGGCGCATTTTTTCTATCGCCGCACGAAAGTCAAAACACTTCTGATCGCTTTCTTCTTCTTCTTCTTCTTCTTCTTCTTCTTCTTCTTCTTCTTCTTCTTTTCCTATATTGACATTATCGCGCATGTGTCCGCTCGTTTCAACATGCGCCAAACACTTCTTCTCTCTCCGCCTTTTCTGACCACGAGGTCTATTTTTATTTTTTCTCCTTCTTCTTCCCATGATGTCAACGCGTGCACACTTGCCAATTTGCATACATGCTTTAAATGTGGCTGTTACTTTTCTCGTTCGTCGACCCTCTATTACAATAATAGCGTACCACTTAGTTACATTAGGAACATTGGTAACCGTTACATGGTTCTTCAAGCAAGTATCCATTATCCTTCTAGAAAGAATTTTTAATAGATATCGGAAAAACGAATGTCAACAAAATCATTATGAATGGTGTTTAACAATGACAACAATAACAACACGCAGCAGCAATGGCAGAAACAACAGAAGGTCCCCACAGTGCAAAACCGTCAGAGGAAAAAAAAAACCCTCTAATGAGAAGGAAGGAGTCACCGAAACGGAGGTGCACGTGAACTTGCAACTCGTTGTTCAGCAAATCAAAAAAAAAAAAAAAAAAAAAAAAAGAAAAAAGAAAAGAAAAGAAAAAGAAAAAATAGGATAAGGTGCAAAGGGGGAAAGGAAATATTACCCAATCACCTGATGGAAAACACACCATCCCCTACACCACTGAAATCTACATCCACACAGTCAGCACCCATCCCGAGAACAACAACGTTAACCCCCCCCCCCCACATACACACTTGCAACAACACCTGCCCTAGCATTGTAAACAATCAAACCGGCACCCTAACACATTCTGTCACCCGCTCTGAATCCTCTAAACAAGAATAAGCCGGGAGACAAAAAGGAGTCAGCATATATCAGTTCCTCGGGGGGGGGGGGGGCTCTTCCTTTTAAAGCGAGAAGAGTCATCTGCAAAATTGACCCACCCCTCTGTCTGTCGGCACGAAGTGGTTCCTCTGTCAAAGAAGAAATTTTAAACCTCTCAAGAACTTCCACCAGATAAGGGGCAAGGACATCGAAGACCCCCACCAATTTCCCGGGTGTCCCCCTCCCTTATGACTTCCAGCAGGATTAAAAACTATGCTGTTAAGAGGAGATTGAGCCAGAAGAAATTGCGTCTGATTCATATGATTCTAGGTGGAGTAGATGATGACTCTCAAACGTACTGATCATCTAGGGTCAACTACCGCCTATTTTCTTTTTTCTAGAAACCACTGGTTTGAAATCGGACTTCTGCGAATGGATCTCTGTTCAATATCGTTAATGGAAAGCATTCAGAGTCTTTCACTTCCTCCCAGTTCATGTGTCAGAATTGTCTGCTGTCATTATTGCTCTACATGCTTGCGTTGGAGCTAATACTTTGAACGGGGCAGCTAGTTTGAATCATTTTGCTTGGCGCGGCATGAGCCAGAGTTTTTGCATTCGCCAGTGACATCACTCTTTGTGTCATGCTTTGGAAACATCGAGACAGTAAGTAGCAGAGTCGCTCATACGCAGTGAAGTGATCATGGAAGCTAAAATCAACTGCAGCAAATCGATTGGCCGGAGGTTGGGTAACGCTATGCTTACAGCTCCTTTCTGCTAGACTGCTAAATTGCTTCGAATTCTTGATATATGGTTTTTATCACATCTCAAGCTCAAAAGGAATTTAGCGTCAAAGATGAAAACCTTGGTTAAAACTTGGCTTTAAAGGAAACTCCTTTTAAAAGATATGCCGGATATTCCGCTTTCGTATTTTCTCTCACTCTTTATCAACTGGCTGTACTTCCTCTGCCCGCGTCCTGCCTATAGGTCATCTTACACCTACTGTTTTCTGGGAGAGAGGGAGGTACTGGATTCACCCTATTCAATGCCATATCGGCGGGCTGGTTTTCCTGAGCCAAATTTTAATCGAGCAATCTGCGTGGAAGTCGGCAAGTGAGAGCGCATTTTTTAAAACTTATTTCTCCCTTAATTTTTTTTACTTATTTTCCCTTAATTTTGGACCGTTTGCGACGAAGGAGTGAATTGCACGTCTTCAGAGTAGGGAGCCGCTTACAATAGAATCTTCCGATTTAAACAATATGAAGATTTCAATATTTCTGAATTATCCCTGAACTGGCGATTGGCCTGGAACTTGTTACCCATACATGCCGGAAAAGTCAGTTCAAGAACTCGAATGCCCTCGCTGCAAGGTGCAAACAGAAGAAACATCCAATCATGTTTTTTTGTTTTTTTTCCGATGCTGCAAACTCCGAACAGTTATGGATAAATGTCAACCAGATAATGACCTGTAGGGATCCAGAGCATCCTCTGTTGCTAAATGCATCCTACGAAATTAACAACATTGGGTCGCCATTGAACCGAGAGATATGAATCTTAACAGTAGTAAAAATGGTAGTGTGTACCCCATGTATAAGAGGAACCCCAGGGGCTGAATCTTTCTCCGAACAGGATTCTTTAAGCATCAGCCGAAAGTCGTGATCAGATATAATAGAAAGAGATTACATATCTTGGAATTAAAAAAAAAAATAACAAAAAAAAAAAAAAAAAAAAACCCTCAAAAAGCGTACATGAAAATTGCAAGCTTTGTGCACGAAAAAGAGTCAAGTATGAACCCCTATTCCCTTCCCGAGCATGGGACATGCGGTTTTTGGTCCTGCCGGACACCAGCCATGCAGATAAATTAACTTGTTAGCTAGTCGAGTAAATGAATTCTGCTACTCTTTATTTTTTGCCCTCGTTCACCCAATTTTATGTATTTTGGAAAGGCACCATCTACTCGTCAAAACTCTGTCCAATTTGTTTTTCTCCCATTTAGATGCCACTTTTGATCTGCTTATTTCGGTTCTGAACAAACAGGGAAAAAGTGGACGGTTTAGTTTAAAAAGATTTAAAAAATGACTAGGGTATATTACTATTCGTTTTTTTTTTTTTTTTTAATAATTTAAAAAATTATTTTTTGTTACCCAACATCCAACTGCCAATAAATTATATAAATTACAAATTTATACTTGTAAATAAAATTCAAATCCTACACAATCATATTAAGGATATTTTTTATTTAGAATAGCCTCTAGCCAAGTCAGTTACGTTATTGTAGACTAAGGCCCTACTTCCCACTTTTAGTGGCATTGTCCCTAATTTGTACCACGGTCTCTCCCTCTCCTTCTCTCTCTCTCTCTCTCTCTCTCTCTCTCTCTCTATATATATATATATATATATATATATATATATATATATATATATATATATATATATATATATATATATATTACCTTATAGTAAATAAAGAACACAAAGTGTAATATCTGTTCTGATACTACACTTCATCTGTTCTGTCCCGGTCAGTGACGGAGAAATCCTTCTAAACTGAGTCAGTTTTTATTTTTGTTCCTTTTCAGGGTGATCCTTTGTTTAAGAGCTGAATTTAACTGGTCTAACTCTGTCATTGTGTCTACGCAAGTAGGAACTAGAAACAAAACAAAGGGGTTGTAAATTTGAAAACTAAGAGTAATGCATTCTTCTAAATCCCAATGTACTTACCTAGGAGATAAGTAGTAGTAGTAGTAGTAGTAGTAGTAGTAGTCAGGAGAGTCGGTTGAGAGGGTGGGGAATTTAACGGTTTTCATGGCTTCTTTCTTCCTAATTCTCCCCTTTACTCCCTACCCGGTTCTCTTAATTTCTTCCCTCCTTTTTTTTTTTTTTTTTTTTTTTTGAGAATGATAAACTTTTTGCGACAACAGCAGCAGCAGCAGCAGCAGCAGCAGCAGCAGCAGCAGCAGCAACAGCCCGGCAAGCGAAGTTTTACCGCCATCTGATACCCCAGCTTCCTTCTATCCCTTTCTTTTTCCTCTTCCTCTTGATGCTCGTTCTTCTCACCGTCTCTCCTATCGTTATTGACCTAATTACGGTTAAATAAAAACAAAACACACACACACACACACACACACACACACACACACACACACACACACACACACACACACACACACACATGTTATTATATATGTGTGTATGTGTATGCATTTTATAAATCTCTCTGTCTCTCTCTCTCTCTTTCTCTCTCTCTCTATATATATATATATCTTTATGCATACATAAATGTACGCATATATATATATATATATATATATATATATATATATATATATATATATATATATATATATATATATATATGTATGATTAAATATTATTTATCTATAGACAGCCCTGTACGCACGAGCAGACGTGCGCGCACGCACAGCACGCATGCGTACTTATATGCTGTTGCCCGATCACCCTGATGTCTTTTGGGCGCACTGAGGCGTAAAAAAACACACTAACAAACACTATTCCTTTTCTGCTCTCCTTCTCTATTTATAAGCCAATAATAATAATAATAATAATAATAATAATAATAATAATAATAATAATAATAATAATAATAATAATAATAATAATAATATCTATCTATCTATCTATCTATCTATCTATCTATCTATCTATTTCCTATATATTTACCTCCCCACAAGGTTTGTTTTAAATGTGGGGGAAATCCAGTTCACCAAAAAGGGGCACTCTGGATAGGAACAAAAATTAGAATTGTCTCAGTCATGAAGGATTTCTCCTCCACTGATCGAGGTCAGAAAAAGGTGAAGTATAGCTTGAGAGCAGATACGACACCGTGATCTTGGTCCGAAGCTCAAGGTACAAGAAAAATCTCAGAGTTCAGCGTTTGCTCTTGACGCGCATAAAAGAAAATCTGTTTAAATTATTTTATTTATCATTTGAAAATGGTAGAAACTAAGTTGTGTAAATGGTTGGTCATTGGCCGCCTTCAGTGCCACTAAGATAAAGTTTCTTAACTTTAACAATTATGAGGTGTTTGTCCAATATAAAAGTAAAGAAAGATCAGTATGATGCACGTATACGGGACGAAAAAAAAGTATCGTATACCAAAAGTCACGTAAATTGATCAAGGAGTTTTATTTTTAAATAAGAAAATAATATTTTATCGCTAAATTACGAGCGACGATCTCGCGACAGCATTTTGAAAACTGTCTGAAGGAAGAAGGGAGACAACTCCAAATAATTCAAACTTGCAAGCTTTTAAAAATCAATTGGAAAAGCTCAAATTCCTTCAAACGATTTCTTTTTTTGGAATAATAACAGTCTGATACTTGATCAATTTACGTTATTTTTGGTGTGCGTTTTTTTTCTTTTCGGTCACGGGTACGTACGTCATACTATATATATATATATATATATATATATATATATATATATATATATATATATATATATATATTTTTAGTATAAGAGAAACACCGATTGCCATGGTAGAACCCTTCTTGGGGGCCCGCCGTTAAAACACTTTGGCCTAACATTTGAAGACAACATCAATCAAAATAAATACATAGAAAAAGGTGGGTTCCCTCTATCGGATCAGAAACCTTCTCACAATTGATAGTATTCTATATCATTATAAAGCCACTATTAATCGATGCATGAAGTATTGCTGTCGCATATAGGCTAGTGCGCCAACCACTATTTTATCTTTCTTTTTCTCTCTTTCTTTCTCTCCCCCTTTCTCCCTCTCTCATGCATGCAAAAAAGAGTCTCTGACATAAGTCCCCCCACACTGTCTCCCAAGCTCTAACCACTGTCCCATCACTCCAGTATTGCATCCCTGTGATTATTTTACAAGTACCCCGACAAATCCAACAAACAGCAACACTGTAGCGTCAGCGATCCCTAGATGCCACAAAGCCTTCTCCTCGAATAGTTTTTTCTTTCGGCTTGCTAAACTTTGGAATTCCCTTCTGGGCCCCAGCTTCCCTGACTTTACTGACACGCAGAAATACAAGTGTAATGTAAACAGACATATCACTGCCCGATTCCCTAAATAGTAAACCTGAAAATCTGGTCCCAAATAGTAGCCCCTTCACGACTAAGTGGCTCTGTGCCTTTTGGGCTGAATTGACAAAAATAAATTAAAGAAAACTTTTTTTTTACAAAATGTGTTTAGGAAAGGTAATTGTTTTACCTTCCTAATAAAATATATTTAAAGAACACAGCATAAAAGAATAACAGACTTGTTTTTAACAATAAAAACTTAGAATATTTATTGGTAGCAGGAACTGGCAGGTCGGACTGCGAAAAAGGAAACAGGAAAAGAAAGTTCTTTTGAGGCCGTCGTCGGTCGGTCAGTACTGTGTCGTCCCAGCTAATAGCAGTTGTTTCTAGTGGAGGCTGTCGATGCAAGAGCAAAATGTCCAGTGGATAGGGGACCAGAGAAGTGGTGTTGCTTGGCTAAAGATCCGGTCATGACTGACTGACGTGGCGTTCCCTCAAGACTTTAGGGAGCAGATGAATCAATGTGCCCTGTAAGCTGATAGGTCAGCCTGTGGCCGAAGAACTCAGAGGCAGAGGGGCATTGATTCACCAGAGAAAATAGTCCTCTGTGACTGCTACATGTACTCCGATTAACTTTTTTTTTTTTTACATGGGGGGGGGGTCACCACTTATCAAGGCCCGAAGGCCACTCAGGGATAAGGGTTATTGCGTGTACAGTAATCAATGAGATAGTATTGTAGTAATCATTAGTATTGGGGTTTTTGATAGAGTGTCTTACTTAAGGGGGTGGTTTGTCAGGAGTTTACTGTATTTTCTACCTCTTCAACGTAATCAACCTAACTACTAACAAAATTCCACCCCATCACTGTAGAGATCCCCAAATGATGGAAAAAGTTTTACTCTTATTGTAACATAGCGCGTGGGATAATAGCAGCAGGAGCTAGAAGATAGTTGGCTTGCGAGAATATTAGTAGCAGTAGCCGAAAAAAAAGCACATATGCAAATTAGGAAGGTTAGAAGCCGGTTAGACCCAAATAGGGTTAGTGCCGTTTCACTAACACACACACACACACACACACACACATCACATGGTCGGGAGAAGAAAAAGTGCGGTTGAAAAAGATCGAGGTGTAAATGGCTGTCTACGGCCAGTGTGTAGCGGAGCAGAAAGAAGAATGTCACCAGGTGAGATGGACATGTAGCCCCGCAAAGAGTAACTTTTAAGCTGGTGTTTAGACGGGAAGAGTAGAAAAAGCGGTAATAAACGAAGTGTTAAAAAAGAGAAAGAAAGGCTGAGTTAAATTTATTTATTTTTGTTTATTTGTTCCTTTTCAACGGTGTCGGACGACGTGGGGGGTCCGAGAGAGGTTTGTACTGTAATGAACTGCATGTCACTACATAGATTTCCACATAATACATATCATATACGCATATATAGAGAGGGAGAGAAATAAAAAGGAACAAACCGTATTATGTGTTCATCAACGTTTCGTTTTTATTTCGAGACTTCCTCTGGATGAATGGGATTCAGAGTCTTTCACTTCCTCCCAGTTCATGTGTCAGAATTGCAAGTACATTAAGTTAGTGAGGAGATTTGCTGAAGTGTTTACTTAAGGGGGCGGTTCATTAGGAATTTGTTAACATTGGACTTGAAGACAAATTTAATAAATTTGTTACAACTTATATCAATTTCTTTTAATATCCAGAAAATTTTTCATATATATAGAAAAGCCTATATATCTATAAAAGTAAGAATTCGTGTGTGTGTGTGTGTGTGTGTGCTCGTGTGTGTTCGTGTGTGTGTGTTTTACATAGGAGTAACCACTTATTAAGGACCGGAGGCTACTCGAGGATAAGGGTTATGTAGTGTACAGTAAATGGGATAATATTGTAGTAATCGTTAGTGGTGTAAATTTAGCAAATTGAATTACTTAAGGGGACGATTCGTCAAGAATTTGTTTATGTTGGACTTGAAGACTAAATTGTAGTCAGCTGGAAAGCAGGCGAACGGAAAAGAGTTCGACAGATGTGCAGTTCTAAGAAAGAATCTTTGTTCATGGAATTTACGTTTTCGTTTAGATACAGATAAAGAGTGGGGGAAATTATTGACAGTGGTTTCAACTAGACGGGTGATTTTTGTGAAAGTTTGGCGAGGGTGAGGACCATAGATTTGGGCTTAGACGAGCATTTGCCATGAAAATGTGTGTATGTGTAAGGACACTTCTCAACCTATATACTCAAGGGAATTTTGACTTACAGACTTAATATTTAGTATATAGGATATTTAGGCATGTGGACAATTTTTTTTATCCGTTTTCATCTGGAGAAAAGTGCAGCTACGAGGTCTAAATTGAAAAATTGTTGTATGAGAATCGTCGGATTGTCAGCAGTTTTCTAATTGTTTCACATTACAGATTCGTTATTTTAAAATGTCTCTCTTTCTCAAAAGAAAATGTCGAATAACAGTTATATTGTACTTAGCTGTTATGGAATAAAGCTCGCATAAAAAATTACACTTAATTGGATCAAGTAGTTTATTTATTTGCTAACAATTCAGTCCGGCGTGTTTGGAGGTGTATGTTGAGCAAAAAAAAAAAAAATAAAAATAAATAAATAATAAATAAAAAATAGCGGTCAATTTTTTTTAATTTGACCCCCACTTAACATTTATTGTTTTGGACTCAAATCAAGTTATTAAGTTAGATCTCTGTCCAAGGAACCCAGATCTAAAATTTCAAGTGTTTAAACCCAAAATTGGCGGAGGAGTTTGGTAGAGTTCTCAAAGGTCAAATCGTTGAACTTTGCCCTCTTAAAAGCACAAATTTCTGGCTGAAAACCGATCGCAAAGATTTTTCGAAATCTCAGTGCCCTGTATATTAAATTTCAAATTTGTAGACTTAAAATTAACAGAGTTATTGCGTTGGGAAATGTACACTAAGAGACAGCCAGACACACACACACACACACACACACACACACACACACACACACACACACACACACACACACACACACACACACACACACACACACACGCGCGAGCGCGCGAGCGCACACACACACACACACACACACACACACACACACACACACACACACACACACACACACACACACACACGCTCGCGCGCGCACATACACTTTCACTTTTATAGATATATAGATTTATTTTTCAGCGAAAAAACAATTCACTATGATACCGCGGTCAAATTAAATAAATATTTTTTTGAGAACTGCATTCCATAACGTGTACGGGCAATATAACTTTTTTTCCAATATTTACATTTTTATATCTTGATTAACCTATATAAGTACCTTTATATGAAAGTTTCGGTTATTATGAACTAAATACATGCACAAATTTTGTTCCATGTCTTTTTTTTTTTATCCTGTATTTGAGATGATGGAGCGGTTGCTTTGTGCTCATTTTTTGGTCTCCTTCATGACTGATAGATTTTTTATTTTTTTAAATTTTTGTTACAAATCAGAGTGCCCCTTTTTACGGAGCTGGCTTACCCCCCCCCCCAACTAAAAGTCGACTTCATGTCTAACTCTGCCCTCGTGGGGAGGCAAGTAAAAAAACAAACTTATGTCTCTCTCTCTCTCTCTCTCTCTCTCTCTCTCTCTCTCTCTCTCTCTCTCTCTCTCTCTCTAAACAATCATTAAGTGTGTTTTTATAAATACGTTGAAGGTAACAAACATTGACCACGACCAAGGAAGAACGTAAAACAACACCATTTTCACGTTATTTACTTTAGAGGAGGGGGATTTCCATACCGTCTGCCCAGGGTTCCTTTAGGGAGGGTAGAGAGGAAATAATGCAGATTTAAGTTTACGGGAACCATTTGTTGGAGTGTGGGGGGGGGTGAACCTATGTTTCTTTTGCTTTTATTTTCACTTTTCGGCTTTTACAACTTTTTACACTTTTCGGCTTCTACAAGGTTTGAAAAATTTTTTTTTTTTGGCAGAGCGGGGGAATTTTTACATTAAATACAACTCCTCAATTTCCTTGAGAATGACGAGTTTTAGAAGTTATACAGTATACTCATTAAGACAAGGCCATTTATATTTGGCGTAGACAGGTACTTTTAAAGATATAAACACCTGCATTCTGCAGTATAATTCACTTGCGGAAGTTGGGAGCGTCAATTCCAACAGCCGTTCTTACCATGGGGGGTTGGGGGGGTCTATTCCGAAAACTGTTCTTAACATAGGGAGGTTGGGGGTGGATACCAACAACAAGGTACTATATTTTTTATGCGAGGGGATATGTTTTCTCCGGGCAACGCCGGTTTACGGGTTCTGCTATTATGTAATATATTGCTGCTGAGCATTATGTGGATGTTCAGCGTGAATGGAGACCCCACGATATTATTGTATCCCTTTTGTTAAAACTGTAAAAGTATTTATCTAATTAATCCGGTTAATGTAGTGTCAGAATATATCTGGTTATTACGGTTTATCTCCAATATCCTTATAGGAGTCAGTGACATATTTCCATTGTATGGACAGTCGGTGCGAACGGAAACTCCACAATATCATAATACCATCTTTAAACAGGTACTACCCTTGTATACTAGTCAGAAGACCAAGAAAGCATATTTTAATTTCACGTGGGACCCAAAAGCGACACTATTTTTAAAATTTTATTTTACATTGCATCTTCAGTGATCGGGAGATCCTATTTATTAAAAAGGAGGATAGAAGGTGATAACCTAATACGACCATTAAATCAGTGTATCTATATACTAATTTAATGTTCGTAGTGTGTTATTATTAGGGCTATGACAACAGCATATTCTTATCATTGTTTTGACTCTCGAATATATATCCGACACAGTTAGACACAGTTAATCAACCGAGAACCACATCAGTCTATATAAAAGCATATAAGATATCAACAGATACACACTCGAGAGTCAAAACAATGAAAAGGATATGCTGTTGTCCTAGTCCTTGTTATCATCTTCTATCCCCCTCCTTAATTAATAGGATCTCCCGATCAAATAATTTATAACCTGGAAGCCGTGACACATACGTGCGTACGTTAAAAGCACTACCTTATTAATATATACATTATTTGTGTTAATATGCTGGTCGATGGTAAAAGGCTACTTATGATACCTGGGGTTGCAATACAATTTTAACCATCGAAAGTGAGTTTCCACAATTTGTTGGAGGCTGATAAAGAAAATGTATCGCATATATTCATCTCTCTTTTTCTTTTTTTTTTTAAATTCTATCCTTAATCGCGTATTATCATTCTGTAACCTCCATTCATTTCTCACCTTCAATCACTACTAGTTTTCTTTCTTTTCGTTTATTTTATAGAAATGAATCATCGATCAAGGATAAGTATTAATGAGATTGCTGTTTTGCAAGTTAGTGGATATGAGCGAGTTGGGAAATATCACCAACAGCAGCGAAGGATGGATGGCTTGGGAAGAGATTAGCTGCAGCAGTAGCCGAAAAAAGCACATATGCAAATTAGGAAGTGTGCGCGGGGAAAAAAAGAAAGAAAAAGGAGAAAAGGGACACCACGTAGTCGGGGATGGGAAACAAAGTCACCGTCGAAGAAAATGGACGTGTAAAGTCGAAGGTGAGAAATGGCTGGCTACGGCTGGCGTGAGGTCGAAGAAAAATGTCCACCGGACGAGATGGATGACGGCGAGAGACTTTTAAGTGGTGTTGAAATGGGAGAGCAACGCTGATAAATGCTTTTTTTTTTTTTACAAGGTAGTCACCACTTATCAAGGCCCGGAAGCCACTAGGGGATAAGGGTTATTTAAAAAAGAAAAAAAAAAATGCCGACCCGGATTTTCATTTATTTTTCCCCCCAGTTTTATTTATGAATTACTGAAGTAAAATATAACACCACGTAACGTTACAGTTTGGCGATTAAGTGATGTCGAGACGGGAGAGTAATGGCAACGAAAAACATTTGTTAGGAAAAGAAAAAAAATGCCGATCCGAATTTTTATTTATTTTCTTTTACAGTTTTATTATTTTAGAATTACTAAAGTACAGTGCAACGCCACGCAACGTTACAGTTTGGCGATAAACAACGCCACTGAAAGGCTTGGAAACGATTGCTTGAATGTTCAAAAATTGATTATTTGACTGAGCTTATCCACAAGAATTTGTTTACACTGGACTTGAAAACTACCATGTTGTAGTCAGCTGGGAAGTAGCACCGTAGTATGGTATTTCATAGATGTAGAGTTTTTGGTAAGAAACTCTGTTCATTGTAATTTTCTTTCGTTATTGCTACACTAAGGAAAAAAAAAAAAGGAAAGTTTGTACAATGGTTGATGCTGGACGAAGATTTGCTTAGGATACTTTGCAAGGAGGAACCATCGATTGGAACTCAGTCGAGTACTTAGCATTTACAATGAAAATAGGAATAGAGTAGAGGAAGACTAGCACCTTCTCAGTCATTCTGTCTTTTGTTGATTTTCATTTTCTCATTCCTACCTTCCTCTGCTTTTCTCTTTCGCTATTCATATCTCTCTGTTTCTTTTACGCACACGCACATCATTCTTGTGGTTATTATTATTATTATTATTATTATTATTATTATTATTATTATTATTATTATTAGTGTTATTATTATTGTTATTGTTATTATTGTTGTTATTATTATTATTATTTTTGTTATTATTATTGTTATTATTATTATTGTTATTATTATTATTGTTGTTATTATTATTATAATTGTTATTATCATTATTATTAATGTTATTATTATTGTTGTTATTTTGTTGTTGTTATTATTATTGTTATTATTATTATTGTTATTATTATTGTTGTTGTTATTATTATTATTATTATTATTATTATTATTATTATTATTATTATTATTATTATTATTATTATTATTATTATCTGCTGTATTTTAGGTTTAAACCGCATTCATTTCTTATTTTTTATCTTTCAAGAACTCGACTGTTGCGATGGCGCGCAAAGAAACCTAAAAAATATGGCTGAAGATTCTTGCGCGTGGTAAGCGGTAAAGTTACAATGTTCTTTGCTATCTCCCAATAGGCAAAGGAATACACCTCTTTTACCAGCACTAGTCGTCACAGCACTCTAAGCCGTGTGTCAGTTGCACTGGGGCACATGTTCTGGCACCTAAAAAAAAGTGCAACAGTCTAATGCCCGCCCTTATTTTATTCATCTTTTTACTTTTTGAGGTCGTTTTTCTGCCTTTATTTTTCTTTCTTCTTTCTTACCAAATGAACGACTAGGTGAAATTGCCAACACCTCGTAGAAGAATATCCCGCGTGTACTCTACACCGTTTGTTTCTCGTCCTCTTAAGATGAAAGTGAATAATAATAATAATAAAAATAATCATAATAATAATAATAATAAAAATAATAATAATAATAATAATAATAATAATAATAAGAAGAAGAAGAAGAAGAAAAGAAAAGAAGAAGAAGAGGAGGTAGTAGAAGTAGAAGACGAATACGAATAAAACAAAGGGAAAAAGAAATAAAAGAATAAGTGCCTAAATCTGAACACAAATTCCATGAACAAAGTTTCTTTTCTAGAACTGCCCGTCTGTGGAACTGTGGTCCACTGGCCTGCTTCCCAGCTGACTACAACACGGGCGTCTCCCCACTAAAAACGATTACTGAGCTGTTGTTTCAGTGACTACCGTATACTAAATAACCTTTATCCTCGAGTGGCCTGCGAGACTTGAAAACTGATGAGTTCATTGTGAAGAAAAAATAGAAAGAAACAAAAAGAAGAAATAGACGAAAAGCTAGAAAAAGCAGAAAGAGATAATAGAGAATCGAATTTCGAAATAGAAAAGAAGACGACGATGACAAAGAAGAAGCAAAAAAGAGAAGGCCGAGGAGAAGGAGAAAAAGAAAGCGGTTTACTATATTTATTCAATTTCATTTTCTTTTTCACTTTAGAAGAAGAAATAGAAAAAGAAAATTAGCTGTTGTTGTTGTTGTTCTTCTTGATGATGATGATGATGATGATGATGATGATGATGATGATGATGATGATGATGATGGAATTGGAGATGGATGAGGTAGAGGCGAAAGATTAAAAGGAGGTTTAGAATGAGATCAAGAAAAGGCTGAACAAGAAGAAAACGAGAAGAAAAAGAGGAAAGGATGATAACACGAATATAAAAAATAAAAACAATGAGTAGCAGCTGGGGTGGGAAGGGGTGGGAAGGGAAAAGAAGTAGGAAGAACAGGGAAATGCAAGTCAACTCAACTTCTTACACTGAACTGCACGAAACGAAATAAACAAAAATATATAAATAAAACACACACACACACACACACACACACACACACACACACACACACACACACACACACACACAAGTTAATAATTTATGGAACGCTCAATATTAATTGTCTCCTTCTGGGGAAACTTCTTTAGATTAAGTCATCAAGTCATTAAGGAGAATACACCTACGGTCTACAGACTTTATAGTTATCTCCTCTTTTAAAAACCTTTTAAATTGCTTCGAATTTCGACCGTTACTACTTTCAAATTATATATATATATATATATATATATATATATATATATATATATATATATATATATATATATATATATATATACATATATATATTTTATTTATTTATTTATTTTATTCAATTTTCACCCCAAACAAGGCACAGTGCCACTTTGAAGCAGGGGGCTACTATTAGGGACTTAATTAGCGGGGCCATTATGAAGGGAGATGAGTAGAAAGATGTTTGTTAACATTACACTTGAACTTCTCATATCATTGCAGTTGGGAAAGCAGAATCCCGGAAGGGAATTACAAAGACCCGCAGTTCTGGGGAAGAAACTATTGGAGTAAAAGGCTTTCTTGCACCTAGGGATCTCTACTGTAAAGGGATGAGACTATATATATATATATATATATATATATATATATATATATATATATATATATATATATATATATATATATATATATATATATATATATATATATATATATATATATATTACTCCTTGCAACCTCTATCTCACAGAAGAGATGTTGCGAGTTTGTCTCTGATTTATCGTTATTTTCATGGAAAGTGTTCAACTGAGCTTCAATCTATGGTCCCCCCTCGCAAAACTTTCACAAGAAACACTCGTCTAGCTGTAAACACTATCAATAATTTCCCCCACTCTTTATCTGTGCCTAAACCTAAACGTAGATTCCATGAACAAAGCTTCTTTCTTAGAACTGCACGCTTGTGGAATTGTCTTCCGTTTTCCTGCTTTCCGGCTGACTACAATATGGTTGTCTTCAAGTCTAAAGTAAATAAGTTCTTGATGAGCCGTTCCATATAAGTTATCAAATTTACCAAATTTTCATTACTAATGATTACTATATTGTCCAATTTCTACTGTACACTCTTTAACCCTTATCCTTGAGTGGCCTCTGGGCCTTGATAATGTGGTGATGCCTATGTAAAAAAAAAAACTCTCGTTGGAACCTCTTAACCCATATATATACATATATATATATATGTATATATATATATATATATATATATATATATATATATATATACAATTTTACAATGATAAACCAATTATATATATATATATATATATATACAAACATATATGCATACATACATATATGCATACATACATACATACATACATACATACATACATACATACATGTGTGAATAAAAAAATAAATACGAAAAATCTATATAAATGTGTATATCTTTTCTGTATTTATTTCCTGTGTGATGACGTAGGAATACAAAAAGTCTTTTGATAAAAACAAGAATGTTTCCCTCAAAAGCACATACTTTTCGACAGATCCCTCGATCTTCCTCAGTGTGAATGATAGAAAACATGAGTGAGCGGCAGAGTTAGTAGCGGGAGGAGGGGCACGGGTATAGCCATTAAGGTGAAGATCTATTTGAATATGACTCTTCCACACACACACACACACACACACACACACACACACACACACACACACACACACACACACACACACACACACACACACACACACACATATATATATATATATATATATATATATATATATATATATATATCGGGAATATATGGAAGTTTTAAAAATCAAAAGCAATGCGAAAAGGACCGGAATCGCAAGAGTAAAGAAAAGAAAACAAATAAAAATAGACGGGTATGTTCGAGTAGAGAAATTCCTTCCCTTTTCAAAACAAAAGTATATTCAAAATCTTGAATATACTTTTGTTTTCTTTTTGAAAAGGAGAGAAATTTCTCCCGAAATTAATCAAAGTTCCATACCACCAACGGACTTTATATACACCGGACATACTAACAACTTGGTTATAAAATAATAATACAACGAGGTGAGGGATGATAGATGAATAAACATTTAGACATTCCTCTACTTGAACATACCCGTCTATTTGTTTGTTTGTTTTTCTTTTCTTTACTCTTGTGATTCCGGTCCTTTCTGCATTGCTTTTGGCCTTTAATGTAATCGCCAAAAAAAAAACAAAAAAAAACCCTGAATGGACTCTTGAAAATAATTGTATGCATACGGGTGTTATTTATTCCTGTACTGTAACCGAAATACCATCTAAATCCCTCTAAATCAACACTGCTAATTTTTCCCAACTGTGAATCCCCCGGCAATAAAATAGCAATGAACTTTACTATCTCTCTCTACTAATAAACTTGATAAATAACAACACTAACAATATAAATCGTGATTATTTTTTGCCAGACAACTCCCAAGATAGTAATATTGACAATCCAATCCGCAACAATATCCCTAACAATTCATCCAATTCTTACCTTGACTATAACAACTATAGAATACACAACACCAGCAACAGTAACCAGATTGCATCCAAAACATACACATACATTGGATCCACTTTCATTTAACAAAGCTGAGAATCTCTAACCACATATCATTTAATAATAAAAACCCAAATAGTAACCAGGGAACCTCTTTAGCTATTCTTATAAAAAACTTACATCTAAGAATATTCGCTTCTCAGTTACTTGGGATATTATCTGTAAATCCAAATTTTATAAACCTAGCTCCAAATTTTGTAACCTCTGCTTGTCTGAGTCAGTTAGGATAATAACTTCTCCTCGGTGTAAGAATGTAATCAATACAAAAAGTGAGCTGATCTTCTAATGCAAACATAAGGCAAAATTCAAGTATTGCAATGTTGAAATCACTTAGGCTCCACTGAAACATTAACTGCATCATAAACCAGGTTTAAAAAAAAAACAAAAAAATTACTACTTACTTTACTTTTTTAATTATTACTTTCATACTTTTTTCTGGACTCTCCCAAATGCATTTAAGATTTTTAATCTTCTTACTCACTATATGATCCTAATAACATAGCATTAATATCATTAAAATTATACATATACGCCATTAACTTTCTTGTCGTTATAATTAACGTTATTTTTACTAGAGCTAGTAGTGATACTAATGTGAATGCTGCTATTATATGTATATCTCACTATTAGTATTTTTATTATCAATTTTATTTTATCTTTTTTCATTCAATTATCACTATTTTAGTTATTCTTCTTATTAAAATCTATGTTAAAATCATTATTAAAATTATAATTATATGAGTTTATTATTTTTACCCTTATAATGCTTATAAACACTATAAATATATATTTATAGTGTTTCTATTTTTATCCTTATTACACGTTTTATCCATTTTATCTTTAGCATTATGATAATAATTAATAGTACTATTTTCTGTTATTTTGTTATGCTCTTTTCTTTAATTTTAATTTTACCAATGACAATGGGACCCCAAATTTTTAATTTTAGTTTATATAATAAATACCAATATTATCTCCATATTTTATTTTCATTAATCTTTTTATTTAAATTAAAATTTTTACTACAATATTTACATTATTATTATTATTATTATTATTATTATTATTATTATTATTATTATTATTATTATTATTATTATTTCATTATTATTATTTCATCATTATTATTATTATTATTATTAGAAGTAGTAGTAGTAGTAGTGGTAGTAGTAGTAGTAGTAGTAATAGTAGTATTAGTAGTATTGTAAGACCACGTGGTGCCCTGCCAACAACATCACTGTCGACCCAAACGTTGTTTACTGAGGATTTGTTCTATGTATTCTCTTCTCGTCCTGCCCGTGTCGTCGTCTCTTACATTGGTGGCCGCCGAGGAGTGTACACACGTCCACAATAAAATAAGTCAAAACACACACACACACACACACACACACACACACACACACACACACACACACACACACACACACACACACACACACACACAGTCTGACACCTTTTGTACATATTGGTTGCACTCTGGATGCGTATGTGAAACCATCGAGGAAAACTATCCTGTAAGCGCTAACATCCATATCTTAGTTTTTCTATTGACGCTGTGTTTGTCAGTTGACGTCAGCTCAGCTTGAACTTCCAAGGCTTTCCCGTTTTGATGTACCCCCAACTGCCTTCGACTGTGTCCAAACTGGCAACTCTCCTCAACGGGATCGTCGTCAACTGTCACACATTCAAAACCGTCCACAAGCCGTTCTTACTCTCTTGAAACTTAGTCACTCCTAAAACCACCCATAAACCAACTCTAAATATGTCTAAGCTTGTTCAATCCTTTATCCCCAAAATAACTCTAACGCCTTGATTTAGTCCTTTTTGTGAACGTTAGTAACCAACTTCTTATCCCTTGTTTTGCTGACACATTTCCTCTTTCTTTTATTATACTTTTTCCTCCTTCTCTCCAACTTGCCAATATTGGGGGGGGGCAATAGTATCACATTATTATTATTATTATTATTATTATTATTATTATTATTATTATTATTATTGTTGTTGTTGTTGTTGTTGTTGTTGTTGTTCTTATTTTTATTATTTTTGTTATATTTATTATTATCATCATTATTATTGTATTATTATCTTTATTTTTACTATTATTATAATTATTATTACTATTATTACTATTACTATTATTATTATTATAATCATCATTATCGTTATTCTTTTCCTTCTTCTGCTTCTTATTATTATCATCATTATTATTGTTATTATTTCTATTATTAATATCTTTATTATTGTTATTACTATTATAATCATTACTCTCATTCTTATCATTAATATTATTATTTTTATTATTGTCTTTATTATTACTGTTATTATTATTATCATTCTTGTTATTATATTTTCCTTCTTCTTCTTCTTCTTCTTCTTCTTCTTCTTCTTATTATTATTATTATTATTATTAACTTTAATTCTTTTAATCTATGTCTTAGCTTATGACAATCTACACCAAGATGTGTATGCCGTACAAATAAATATATCATTTGTTGTTCATAGATTGGCTTTGTTTTATTTTCTTTAGTTACGGATTATTATGAATCTTACATTTTATATAAAGTTTAACTCCTACGTGATATTAGCATATTTTATATAAAGTTTAACTCCTACGTGATATTAGCATATTTTATATAAAGTTTAACTCCTACGTGATATTAGCATATTTTATATAAAGTTTAACTCCTACGTGATATTAGCATATTTTATATAAAGTTTAACTCCTACGTGATATTAGCATATTTTATATAAAGTTTAACTCCTACGTGATATTAGCATATTTTATATAAAGTTTAACTCCTACGTGATATTAGCATATTTTATATAAAGTTTAACTCCTACGTGATATTAGCATATTTTATATAAAGTTTAACTCCTACGTGATATTAGCATATTTTATATAAAGTTTAACTCCTACGTGATATTAGCATATTTTATATAAAGTTTAACTCCTACGTGATATTAGCATATTTTATATAAAGTTTAATTCCTACGTGATATTAGCATATTTTATATAAAGTTTAACTCCTACGTGATATTAGCATATTTTATATAAAGTTTAACTCCTACGTGATATTAGCATATTTTATATAAAGTTTAACTCCTACGTGATATTAGCATATTTTATATAAAGTTTAACTCCTACGTGATATTAGCATATTTTATATAAAGTTTAACTCCTACGTGATATTAGCATATTTTATATAAAGTTTAACTCCTACGTGATATTAGCATATTTTATATAAAGTTTAATTCCTACGTGATATTAGCATATTTTATATAAAGTTTAACTCCTACGTGATATTAGCATATTTTATATAAAGTTTAACTCCTACGTGATATTAGCATATTTTATATAAAGTTTAACTCCTACGTGATATTAGCATATTTTATATAAAGTTTAACTCCTACGTGATATTAGCATATTTTATATAAAGTTTAACTCCTACGTGATATTAGCATATTTTATATAAAGTTTAACTCCTACGTGATATTAGTATATTTTATATAAAGTTTAACTCCTACGTGATATTAGCATATTTTATATAAAGTTTAACTCCTACGTGATATTAGCATATTTTATATAAAGTTTAACTCCTACGTGATATTAGCATATTTTATATAAAGTTTAACTCCTACGTGATATTAGCATATTTTATATAAAGTTTAACTCTTACGTGATATTAGCATATTTTATATAAAGTTTAACTCCTACGTGATATTAGCATATTTTATATAAAGTTTAACTCTTACGTGATATTAGCATATTTTATATAAAGTTTAACTCCTACGTGATATTAGCATATTTTATATAAAGTTTAACTCCTACGTGATATTAGCATATTTTATATAAAGTTTAACTCCTACGTGATATTAGCATATTTTATATAAAGTTTAACTCTTACGTGATATTAGCATATTTTATATAAAGTTTAACTCCTACGTGATATTAGCATATTTTATATAAAGTTTAACTCCTACGTGATATTAGCATATTTTATATAAAGTTTAACTCCTACGTGATATTAGCATATTTTATATAAAGTTTAACTCCTACGTGATATTAGCATATTTTATATAAAGTTTAACTCTTACGTGATATTAGCATATTTTATATAAAGTTTAACTCTTACGTGATATTAGCATATTTTATATAAAGTTTAACTCCTACGTGATATTAGCATATTTTATATAAAGTTTAACTCCTACGTGATATTAGCATATTTTATATAAAGTTTAACTCTTACGTGATATTAGCATATTTTATATAAAGTTTAACTCTTACGTGATATTAGCATATTTTATATAAAGTTTAACTCTTACGTGATATTAGCATATTTTATATAAAGTTTAACTCCTACGTGATATTAGCATATTTTATATAAAGTTTAACTCCTACGTGATATTAGCATATTTTATATAAAGTTTAACTCTTACGTGATATTAGCATATTTTATATAAAGTTTAACTCTTACGTGATATTAGCATATTTTATATAAAGTTTAACTCTTACGTGATATTAGCATATTTTATATAAAGTTTAACTCCTACGTGATATTAGCATATTTTATATAAAGTTTAACTCTTACGTGATATTAGCATATTTTATATAAAGTTTAACTCTTACGTGATATTAGCATATTTTATATAAAGTTTAACTCCTACGTGATATTAGCATATTTTATATAAAGTTTAACTCTTACGTGATATTAGCATATTTTATATAAAGTTTAACTCCTACGTGATATTAGCATATTTTATATAAAGTTTAACTCTTACGTGATATTAGCATATTTTATATAAAGTTTAACTCTTACGTGATATTAGCATATTTTATATAAAGTTTAACTCTTACGTGATATTAGCATATTTTATATAAAGTTTAACTCCTACGTGATATTAGCATATTTTATATAAAGTTTAACTCTTACGTGATATTAGCATATTTTATATAAAGTTTAACTCTTACGTGATATTAGCATATTTTATATAAAGTTTAACTCTTACGTGATATTAGCATATTTTATATAAAGTTTAACTCCTACGTGATATTAGCATATTTTATATAAAGTTTAATTCCTACGTGATATTAGCATATTTTATATAAAGTTTAACTCCTACGTGATATTAGCATATTTTATATAAAGTTTAACTCCTACGTGATATTAGCATATTTTATATAAAGTTTAACTCCTACGTGATATTAGCATATTTTATATAAAGTTTAACTCCTACGTGATATTAGCATATTTTATATAAAGTTTAACTCCTACGTGATATTAGCATATTTTATATAAAGTTTAACTCCTACGTGATATTAGCATATTTTATATAAAGTTTAATTCCTACGTGATATTAGCATATTTTATATAAAGTTTAACTCCTACGTGATATTAGCATATTTTATATAAAGTTTAACTCCTACGTGATATTAGCATATTTTATATAAAGTTTAACTCCTACGTGATATTAGCATATTTTATATAAAGTTTAACTCCTACGTGATATTAGCATATTTTATATAAAGTTTAACTCCTACGTGATATTAGCATATTTTATATAAAGTTTAACTCCTACGTGATATTAGCATATTTTATATAAAGTTTAACTCCTACGTGATATTAGCATATTTTATATAAAGTTTAATTCCTACGTGATATTAGCATATTTTATATAAAGTTTAACTCCTACGTGATATTAGCATATTTTATATAAAGTTTAACTCCTACGTGATATTAGCATATTTTATATAAAGTTTAACTCCTACGTGATATTAGCATATTTTATATAAAGTTTAACTCCTACGTGATATTAGCATATTTTATATAAAGTTTAACTCCTACGTGATATTAGCATATTTTATATAAAGTTTAACTCCTACGTGATATTAGCATATTTTATATAAAGTTTAACTCCTACGTGATATTAGCATATTTTATATAAAGTTTAACTCCTACGTGATATTAGCATATTTTATATAAAGTTTAATTCCTACGTGATATTAGCATATTTTATATAAAGTTTAACTCCTACGTGATATTAGCATATTTTATATAAAGTTTAACTCCTACGTGATATTAGCATATTTTATATAAAGTTTAACTCCTACGTGATATTAGCATATTTTATATAAAGTTTAACTCCTACGTGATATTAGCATATTTTATATAAAGTTTAATTCCTACGTGATATTAGCATATTTTATATAAAGTTTAACTCCTACGTGATATTAGCATATTTTATATAAAGTTTAATTCCTACGTGATATTAGCATATTTTATATAAAGTTTAACTCCTACGTGATATTAGCATATTTTATATAAAGTTTAACTCCTACGTGATATTAGCATATTTTATATAAAGTTTAACTCCTACGTGATATTAGCATATTTTATATAAAGTTTAACTCCTACGTGATATTAGCATATTTTATATAAAGTTTAACTCCTACGTGATATTAGCATATTTTATATAAAGTTTAACTCCTACGTGATATTAGCATATTTTATATAAAGTTTAATTCCTACGTGATATTAGCATATTTTATATAAAGTTTAACTCCTACGTGATATTAGCATATTTTATATAAAGTTTAACTCCTACGTGATATTAGCATATTTTATATAAAGTTTAACTCCTACGTGATATTAGCATATTTTATATAAAGTTTAACTCCTACGTGATATTAGCATATTTTATATAAAGTTTAACTCCTACGTGATATTAGCATATTTTATATAAAGTTTAACTCCTACGTGATATTAGCATATTTTATATAAAGTTTAACTCCTACGTGATATTAGCATATTTTATATAAAGTTTAATTCCTACGTGATATTAGCATATTTTATATAAAGTTTAACTCCTACGTGATATTAGCATATTTTATATAAAGTTTAACTCCTACGTGATATTAGCATATTTTATATAAAGTTTAACTCCTACGTGATATTAGCATATTTTATATAAAGTTTAACTCCTACGTGATATTAGCATATTTTATATAAAGTTTAACTCCTACGTGATATTAGCATATTTTATATAAAGTTTAACTCCTACGTGATATTAGCATATTTTATATAAAGTTTAACTCCTACGTGATATTAGCATATTTTATATAAAGTTTAACTCCTACGTGATATTAGCATATTTTATATAAAGTTTAACTCCTACGTGATATTAGCATATTTTATATAAAGTTTAACTCCTACGTGATATTAGCATATTTTATATAAAGTTTAACTCCTACGTGATATTAGTATATTTTATATAAAGTTTAACTCCTACGTGATATTAGCATATTTTATATAAAGTTTAACTCCTACGTGATATTAGCATATTTTATATAAAGTTTAACTCCTACGTGATATTAGCATATTTTATATAAAGTTTAACTCCTACGTGATATTAGCATATTTTATATAAAGTTTAACTCCTACGTGATATTAGCATATTTTATATAAAGTTTAACTCCTACGTGATATTAGCATATTTTATATAAAGTTTAACTCTTACGTGATATTAGCATATTTTATATAAAGTTTAACTCCTACGTGATATTAGCATATTTTATATAAAGTTTAACTCCTACGTGATATTAGTATATTTTATATAAAGTTTAACTCCTACGTGATATTAGCATATTTTATATAAAGTTTAACTCCTACGTGATATTAGCATATTTTATATAAAGTTTAACTCCTACGTGATATTAGCATATTTTATATAAAGTTTAACTCCTACGTGATATTAGCATATTTTATATAAAGTTTAACTCCTACGTGATATTAGCATATTTTATATAAAGTTTAACTCCTACGTGATATTAGCATATTTTATATAAAGTTTAACTCCTACGTGATATTAGCATATTTTATATAAAGTTTAACTCTTACGTGATATTAGCATATTTTATATAAAGTTTAACTCCTACGTGATATTAGCATATTTTATATAAAGTTTAACTCCTACGTGATATTAGTATATTTTATATAAAGTTTAACTCCTACGTGATATTAGCATATTTTATATAAAGTTTAACTCCTACGTGATATTAGCATATTTTATATAAAGTTTAACTCCTACGTGATATTAGCATATTTTATATAAAGTTTAACTCTTACGTGATATTAGCATATTTTATATAAAGTTTAACTCTTACGTGATATTAGCATATTTTATATAAAGTTTAACTCCTACGTGATATTAGCATATTTTATATAAAGTTTAACTCCTACGTGATATTAGCATATTTTATATAAAGTTTAACTCCTACGTGATATTAGCATATTTTATATAAAGTTTAACTCCTACGTGATATTAGCATATTTTATATAAAGTTTAACTCTTACGTGATATTAGCATATTTTATATAAAGTTTAACTCCTACGTGATATTAGCATATTTTATATAAAGTTTAACTCCTACGTGATATTAGCATATTTTATATAAAGTTTAACTCCTACGTGATATTAGCATATTTTATATAAAGTTTAACTCCTACGTGATATTAGTATATTTAATATAAAGTTTAACTCCTACGTGATATTAGCATATTTTATATAAAGTTTAACTCCTACGTGATATTAGCATATTTTATATAAAGTTTAACTCTTACGTGATATTAGCATATTTTATATAAAGTTTAACTCCTACGTGATATTAGCATATTTTATATAAAGTTTAACTCCTACGTGATATTAGCATATTTTATATAAAGTTTAACTCCTACGTGATATTAGCATATTTTATATAAAGTTTAACTCCTACGTGATATTAGCATATTTTATATAAAGTTTAACTCCTACGTGATATTAGCATATTTTATATAAAGTTTAACTCCTACGTGATATTAGCATATTTTATATAAAGTTTAACTCTTACGTGATATTAGCATATTTTATATAAAGTTTAACTCTTACGTGATATTAGCATATTTTATATAAAGTTTAACTCCTACGTGATATTAGCATATTTTATATAAAGTTTAACTCTTACGTGATATTAGCATATTTTATATAAAGTTTAACTCCTACGTGATATTAGCATATTTTATATAAAGTTTAACTCTTACGTGATATTAGCATATTTTATATAAAGTTTAACTCCTACGTGATATTAGCATATTTTATATAAAGTTTAACTCTTACGTGATATTAGCATATTTTATATAAAGTTTAACTCCTACGTGATATTAGCATATTTTATATAAAGTTTAACTCCTACGTGATATTAGCATATTTTATATAAAGTTTAACTCCTACGTGATATTAGCATATTTTATATAAAGTTTAACTCTTACGTGATATTAGCATATTTTATATAAAGTTTAACTCCTACGTGATATTAGCATATTTTATATAAAGTTTAACTCCTACGTGATATTAGCATATTTTATATAAAGTTTAACTCCTACGTGATATTAGCATATTTTATATAAAGTTTAACTCCTACGTGATATTAGCATATTTTATATAAAGTTTAACTCCTACGTGATATTAGCATATTTTATATAAAGTTTAACTCCTACGTGATATTAGCATATTTTATATAAAGTTTAACTCCTACGTGATATTAGCATATTTTATATAAAGTTTAACTCCTACGTGATATTAGCATATTTTATATAAAGTTTAACTCTTACGTGATATTAGCATATTTTATATAAAGTTTAACTCTTACGTGATATTAGCATATTTTATATAAAGTTTAACTCCTACGTGATATTAGCATATTTTATATAAAGTTTAACTCCTACGTGATATTAGCATATTTTATATAAAGTTTAACTCCTACGTGATATTAGCATATTTTATATAAAGTTTAACTCTTACGTGATATTAGCATATTTTATATAAAGTTTAACTCCTACGTGATATTAGCATATTTTATATAAAGTTTAACTCCTACGTGATATTAGCATATTTTATATAAAGTTTAACTCTTACGTGATATTAGCATATTTTATATAAAGTTTAACTCCTACGTGATATTAGCATATTTTATATAAAGTTTAACTCCTACGTGATATTAGCATATTTTATATAAAGTTTAACTCCTACGTGATATTAGCATATTTTATATAAAGTTTAACTCCTACGTGATATTAGCATATTTTATATAAAGTTTAACTCCTACGTGATATTAGCATATTTTATATAAAGTTTAACTCCTACGTGATATTAGCATATTTTATATAAAGTTTAACTCCTACGTGATATTAGCATATTTTATATAAAGTTTAACTCCTACGTGATATTAGCATATTTTATATAAAGTTTAACTCCTACGTGATATTAGCATATTTTATATAAAGTTTAACTCCTACGTGATATTAGCATATTTTATATAAAGTTTAACTCCTACGTGATATTAGCATATTTTATATAAAGTTTAACTCCTACGTGATATTAGCATATTTTATATAAAGTTTAACTCCTACGTGATATTAGCATATTTTATATAAAGTTTAACTCCTACGTGATATTAGCATATTTTATATAAAGTTTAACTCCTACGTGATATTAGCATATTTTATATAAAGTTTAACTCCTACGTGATATTAGCATATTTTATATAAAGTTTAACTCTTACGTGATATTAGCATATTTTATATAAAGTTTAACTCTTACGTGATATTAGCATATTTTATATAAAGTTTAACTCCTACGTGATATTAGCATATTTTATATAAAGTTTAACTCCTACGTGATATTAGCATATTTTATATAAAGTTTAACTCCTACGTGATATTAGCATATTTTATATAAAGTTTAACTCTTACGTGATATTAGCATATTTTATATAAAGTTTAACTCCTACGTGATATTAGCATATTTTATATAAAGTTTAACTCCTACGTGATATTAGCATATTTTATATAAAGTTTAACTCTTACGTGATATTAGCATATTTTATATAAAGTTTAACTCCTACGTGATATTAGCATATTTTATATAAAGTTTAACTCCTACGTGATATTAGCATATTTTATATAAAGTTTAACTCCTACGTGATATTAGCATATTTTATATAAAGTTTAACTCCTACGTGATATTAGCATATTTTATATAAAGTTTAACTCCTACGTGATATTAGCATATTTTATATAAAGTTTAACTCCTACGTGATATTAGCATATTTTATATAAAGTTTAACTCCTACGTGATATTAGCATATTTTATATAAAGTTTAACTCCTACGTGATATTAGCATATTTTATATAAAGTTTAACTCCTACGTGATATTAGCATATTTTATATAAAGTTTAACTCCTACGTGATATTAGCATATTTTATATAAAGTTTAACTCCTACGTGATATTAGCATATTTTATATAAAGTTTAACTCCTACGTGATATTAGCATATTTTATATAAAGTTTAACTCCTACGTGATATTAGCATATTTTATATAAAGTTTAACTCCTACGTGATATTAGCATATTTTATATAAAGTTTAACTCCTACGTGATATTAGCATATTTTATATAAAGTTTAACTCCTACGTGATATTAGCATATTTTATATAAAGTTTAACTCTTACGTGATATTAGCATATTTTATATAAAGTTTAACTCCTACGTGATATTAGCATATTTTATATAAAGTTTAACTCCTACGTGATATTAGCATATTTTATATAAAGTTTAACTCTTACGTGATATTAGCATATTTTATATAAAGTTTAACTCCTACGTGATATTAGCATATTTTATATAAAGTTTAACTCCTACGTGATATTAGCATATTTTATATAAAGTTTAACTCCTACGTGATATTAGCATATTTTATATAAAGTTTAACTCCTACGTGATATTAGCATATTTTATATAAAGTTTAACTCCTACGTGATATTAGCATATTTTATATAAAGTTTAACTCCTACGTGATATTAGCATATTTTATATAAAGTTTAACTCTTACGTGATATTAGCATATTTTATATAAAGTTTAACTCTTACGTGATATTAGCATATTTTATATAAAGTTTAACTCCTACGTGATATTAGCATATTTTATATAAAGTTTAACTCTTACGTGATATTAGCATATTTTATATAAAGTTTAACTCCTACGTGATATTAGCATATTTTATATAAAGTTTAACTCCTACGTGATATTAGCATATTTTATATAAAGTTTAACTCCTACGTGATATTAGCATATTTTATATAAAGTTTAACTCCTACGTGATATTAGCATATTTTATATAAAGTTTAACTCCTACGTGATATTAGCATATTTTATATAAAGTTTAACTCCTACGTGATATTAGCATATTTTATATAAAGTTTAACTCCTACGTGATATTAGCATATTTTATATAAAGTTTAACTCCTACGTGATATTAGCATATTTTATATAAAGTTTAACTCCTACGTGATATTAGCATATTTTATATAAAGTTTAACTCCTACGTGATATTAGCATATTTTATATAAAGTTTAACTCCTACGTGATATTAGCATATTTTATATAAAGTTTAACTCCTACGTGATATTAGCATATTTTATATAAAGTTTAACTCTTACGTGATATTAGCATATTTTATATAAAGTTTAACTCTTACGTGATATTAGCATATTTTATATAAAGTTTAACTCCTACGTGATATTAGCATATTTTATATAAAGTTTAACTCCTACGTGATATTAGCATATTTTATATAAAGTTTAACTCCTACGTGATATTAGCATATTTTATATAAAGTTTAACTCCTACGTGATATTAGCATATTTTATATAAAGTTTAACTCCTACGTGATATTAGCATATTTTATATAAAGTTTAACTCCTACGTGATATTAGCATATTTTATATAAAGTTTAACTCCTACGTGATATTAGCATATTTTATATAAAGTTTAACTCCTACGTGATATTAGCATATTTTATATAAAGTTTAACTCCTACGTGATATTAGCATATTTTATATAAAGTTTAACTCCTACGTGATATTAGCATATTTTATATAAAGTTTAACTCCTACGTGATATTAGCATATTTTATATAAAGTTTAACTCCTACGTGATATTAGCATATTTTATATAAAGTTTAACTCCTACGTGATATTAGCATATTTTATATAAAGTTTAACTCCTACGTGATATTAGCATATTTTATATAAAGTTTAACTCCTACGTGATATTAGCATATTTTATATAAAGTTTAACTCCTACGTGATATTAGCATATTTTATATAAAGTTTAACTCCTACGTGATATTAGCATATTTTATATAAAGTTTAACTCCTACGTGATATTAGCATATTTTATATAAAGTTTAACTCCTACGTGATATTAGCATATTTTATATAAAGTTTAACTCCTACGTGATATTAGCATATTTTATATAAAGTTTAACTCCTACGTGATATTAGCATATTTTATATAAAGTTTAACTCCTACGTGATATTAGCATATTTTATATAAAGTTTAACTCCTACGTGATATTAGCATATTTTATATAAAGTTTAACTCCTACGTGATATTAGCATGGCGTTTGCTTGTCGCAAGACGAATTGAACTAAAATTCAATTCGTCTATCGAATTGGTGTGATTTAAAAACGAAAGGTTAACGGTGGAAACTTTTTAGTTCCATTAAAATTTTCCGGCATTTCAATAATGTCTGAGGAAAGGTGAAGTTGTCAGGTTCTTTTTTGTTGCTGCAACTTAGAATTAAACGGGAGACGAGTTTTTATTTATTTTTTTTTTTTGCATGAATCTGAAAGCTTTTAAGCTATTGAGAAACTGTTTGTGCCCATTAAGTAAAGTCTCCATCAAATTCTAAATGAGTGCGAGTTTTTTCATTCATCTCATCTATATTGGCATCAAAACAAATTGTTATTATTTTAATCAATAATTCAATATAATATGGCGAAATACTGCGCATATAGTACATATGAAAAACCGAAAAACATCTATTTGATACTTTAATTTAAATTTCCTTTCGGTATGACTTTGGTGGGAGGCGAGATCAAAAGAAAGAAAACCCAAGTCTAAAGACTTTTCTCTAATACATGTCAACCAGACCACCCTGTCTTACTATCATATTGAGTGTGACGATGGTCAAGTGATTAACGACACAGACTGACGACCTAGTGTCCCAAGTTCGAATACGGTTTCTTTCACAAAATCACTTTTACTTAAGATGCTGGCAACCTTCACGTGGTTCCTCCCGTACGTTACTGATGTCTTTCTAGAAATAATTCTGACTACAAAAATCATCGGGAAAACCAATAGCAATAATAGAATCTTCGGATTCATACGATATGATAGTGACTGTCATATTCTACTGTGAATAATCATTTATGGTTTCTATCTAATAGTGATGCAATTGTTAAACAAAGCTGTTTCACTTGTAGAGATGTTTTTTTTTTAAACTGAAAGTCTGTTTGGACTTTTCTCTTTGTGTGAAAAAATTTCAGTCATTCAGATAATTGCACTTAAGGAAACAACTAAGATACTAAAAAGAGCTCTCGGTTGGTTTCAATAAAAAGTAGGGTAATGTTGGCAGCTGATTTGACTGCCTCATACCCATCATTACAATCTTCAAAGGAAGAAAAATTAAAAAAAAAAATGAATACAGACGATACCATAAAATGCCCATCTCCAACAAAATCTTACATTACCAATCTGGCCACCTTATCCCAATCTTTCCTTTACGTACAGTAACCAGACTCGACTATCTGAAAACTACCCCCTCCCTTGTTCGTAATAAATCTAAACACCTCGAAGGCATGTGGGCCCGTTCTTATCCCTGTTACGCTACTAAAAAAATATTGCTCAGCTGAGGTTGCTCTGGTTCTCTGCAAGCTCTACAACAAATGCCTTAACAAATCTTACTTTCCGGACTGCTGGAAAATTGCTTCTGTTGCCCTAGTTTAGAAGAATTCTGGCGAAAGAAATAACCCACTCCATTATTGCCCCATTAGCCTCTGTTGAAATTTTTAATAGAGAAATAATTTTTATTTTTTTTTATTTATACCCATTCAACATCTCCACATTTGGGTCAAGGAACGCATTCCTTGACCGGCAGGTCACTTCCATCATCATCAGCATCGGTATAGTTCGCTTTCTAGCAGCCAGCTCCACTCCTACCCTCTGGAGGAGGAGGAGGAGGAGGAAGAGGAGGAAAGGGGGTTTTGCTCGTTTTCGTCAGTTCGAATCTAGCCGGCCAAGAAGAAGGACGCTATTCGGCTCCGTCAAAAAAGATTCTTGACGTTAAATTCTACGGGTTTTTCTCTCCTCCTTTGGAGAAAGACGTTTGTTTAGAACTTCATTTTTTGGTACTAAACTATTAACGTTATTTTATTCTCAGTCATTATAAGACAACAAGGTCTTACGACTGGAAGATTAATACCGGTTATTAAAAGACAATCGAGTCTTACAACTGGTAAATTATTATTCTCAAAGGACTAACGAAGGAAACTACCGTGTGTTGAGGAGTTCTTTTCTAAGAAGAACAAAATTTAATTTGGCCGACGAGACGAGCAGAATATACCCCCTAGAAAGAAAATCCCCTCTTTGAAAGATTTTTCAACCGAAGTTTCCTTCAGAAAGGAAATCTTCCATAATTCAAGAATTTACCCCGTATTTGTACACATAAAGCCTACCAAAGTGGCTTTATGGTCTTCTCTCCCCTTTGAATTAAAAGGCACATGAGCCTTCACAAAGGAAATTACTTCATTCTCCCATTTTAGGTCAAAGAAACTTTTTGTTTATCCTTTCGGAAAAAAAGAACATTTTGTCAAAGAAAGACTGAACATTTTGTTAAAAGGACTGAATTCTAAACAAGAACTGTTTTCCGTTTTTTATATGTTCTTTTCTTTCAGCCTTTCTTGCAAGTAAGGATTGGCGTCTTTTTTTATGTATTTTTAAATGTTTCATTAAGGGTTTTTTTTAACCCCAGCCTTGGGAAATAAAGGCAATCGATAACTTTTTGTTTTAATAAACTTGGATCATTTTAAACTTATTCGGGTCTGTATTTCTTTTTCTCATTTCCATTAGTTCTCTTTTCCGAGAAATTTGCCATAAATGCTTTTTTCCCCTTTTTTCTTTCCTTTTTGTTACCATAAAAGACGGATTTTGGTGACGCACCCAAAATTTCGTCACCTCCCTTTCTCTTCGTAAATTCTCCATCAAATTCCAAATGAATGAATGCGAAAATTCTTTTTCATCCATTACATCTATATTACCATCACCTGTGAATAAATCCTTTATAGTTTAATATTGATGAAATTATTAAACAAAGCTGTTTTACTTGTAGAGAAGATTTTTTTTAATTGAAAGTTTGGTGACATTTTTTTCTTCTTTGTGTGAAACAATTCCGACGAGATGAATACAGACGATAACATAAAATCCCAATCTCCAACAAACATCTTACATCACCAGTCTATACACGATAAAACTCAAAGCATATGCTATTACTGCACGAATACTTAACATAATTAAATCCTTCTTAAATAAGAGAAGAATCCAAGTTGTGCTCGATAGTCGTACGTCAAAACAACATGATATGAATACGGGTGTGTCTCAGGGGTCGATCTTTGGACCTTTATTATTCCTGATATTCATAAATAACCTCCCTAATAAAATTGTCTCTAAGATAGGTATATTAGTTGACGACACCACACTCTATAATAGACACGGGGGGGGACGAATGAACACATATCCAAGACAATGGCGGAAACTTTAGTAGAAGACCTCCAGTTTGTAGTGGAATGGAGACAAAAAATAGACAGTAGCATTCAATACTACCTAGACTAAGCTTTTTTTCGTTAATAATTACAAGAACCCTCATAGCTAATGATACATTACCTGACAATTCCATTCAAACTCCTTTGCTTTACAGTGACCATGAATTGAAACAGATACATTGAGGCATTGTCAAGGCTGCTACAAAGAAAGTGAGATCTCTCTCTACCGTGCTAGAAAGCTACGCCTGAGAGTATCCTATACAAGACCATCATTCGACCATGTATGGAGTATTATTGCTACATGTGGGCTGGTACATCTCACAATCTTAGACAGGGTTCAAAAGAGAGGCGCCAACCCAATACATTCCGCACTGTTAGATAGGCTTCAGCCTCTGTCCCATCGCCACAATGTTGCATCCCCTTGTCTGTTTTACAAGTATTTTAATGGTAGATGCTCTCACGAATTACAATAACTTGTACCCCTTCAACGTAAATACCTCCGACAAACCCGACAAGCAACAAAATCCCACCCCTACACAATAGAGATCCTCAGATGCCAAAAAAAGCCTTCTACTTTAATAGTTTCTTCCCTAGGACATGCTTCCCTGACCATACTGACATGCAGAAGTTTAAGTGTAATGCAAACAGACAATTTGCTGCTTAACTCCCTACATAAACATAGTATCAATGCAAATAATGTCCCTGATGTAGCCCCCCCCTTCATCAAAGTGGCATGGTGCCTTGTTTGAGGTAAAAATGCAATAATAATTAAACAAAAAAAAAAAGCAATAAAACAAATTGCTGGTATTTAAATCAGTAATTCAATATAATATTTTGAAATACTATATATATATAGCACATGTGAAAAACCGAAAGATATATATTTGAATACTTCATTTGTATAATAATTTTTAATAGTCTATAATAAATTAATGTTTCGTCGTATTCATTTGTAATTTTTGTCCTATTTTTCCTTTATGCATGCAAAAGTTTCGTCGATATTAACATTAATTAAAGCCATTTAATATGAAAAGAGCACAAATTATGAAAACCTTTCTTACGATCTTATTTAAAAGATAAATAAATTTGCATGAAATGGGTTAAAAGTTCATAGAGAGAAAGGAGATGATTGCTCTCTCTCTCTCCCTCCCTCCCTCGCTCCTCTTTTGTTTCACTCTGTCTTTCTTCTTTCTTATTCCTTTTCTTTCACGCTTCCTCACTATCATTCACATCTTTTTCTCCGTTTTCCATTCTCTTCTCTCCTCCTCCCCATCATCTTCCTCCTCCTCCTCCTCCTCCTCCTTCCATTCTAGCGACGCCAATTTTTTTTTATTGTTTTGAAAAGATACCACCTAAATATACACCTAAACACCATCGCTCTGGCGCATTGGTTTCTTCTTTACGTTTTTATTTCTAAATAAAAGATAAATAAATTTGTATCAAAATGATCAAAATATTAATATTTATCTACTTATATGAACAAATGTTAGTGTTTATCTATTTATACGAATAAATGCGGATGTTCTTGTTTATAATATTCATTATAGCAAAATAGTTATCTGCTTGTGGTCTTCTAAATTTCCTCCATTGGCCCATCATGACGATCAATTAGCTCACTTGAGTTCCCTCAAAATTTGATTACCAATGCAGTTTTCCCTGAGAGATGAATTGACACCTACTTTTGGCGGGCTGATTGCAAAAACCTTTGGTCCGTTCACTTTTTGTGAGCTGTGCTTGCCCAGAAAAAGACGTCAGGAAATGCCATTTCCTCCATTTGAATGTAACCGCCGACCTATCTGCATCCATCCACCTATCTTCGTTTTTATCGGATACATAAAAGAGAGCCGTCTACTCCCGATGTAAATTAAACATATTTTCATAGTTGGTCTTGTTTCAAGCCAGAAAATACAATTAGTTTCGCAAGACATTTCCTGTATTTATTTAATTCATATATTAATCTTTTTATCTGCCATGTGTCCATTGAAAACACACAAACAAAATGAAGGGATTTGTTCAGGTTTGTTTTGACGGAGTCTCTCTTTAAAAATCTACTAAAAATCAGGTAAAAAATCTAATCAGTATGAAGTTTTCCCCGGTTATTAATTGAAGGATGAACTTTATAAAGGTATAATTTTTTCATAATCGATATATATATATATATATATATATATATATATATATATATATATATATATATATATACTTCGTGTTGATTCAAGTTTAAAACGATAAAAATAACACGTAAAGACATCTATGACTTCGTGGCGTAACAGTTACGCGTTTGACCATAATACATATGGTCTTAGGTTCGAATTCTAGAACAGTCAAGCTACTCCGACGAGAGATAGTACACCGACACCTGTGTTCGTGGATTAGTTGTAGGCTGTATATATATATATATATATATATATATATATATATATATATATATATATATATATATATATATAAGTATACAGACTTTGAGACTTTACACAACCGCTCGGCACAGTTGATTAAAAATTTCTTGGAGCGAATAATAGTCGTAAATCACTCGCCCACCAGTCGATAAAATTTCTTTAAATAAAGAAACGGGCAAAATTCATTGATTTTACGACCCTCAAATATGCGGTGACTTAGAATGACCTATGTCTCATCATTTGTGAATTCTTTCATCTCTAGCTGTGAGACCGTTGGAATACCGTATTGAAAATAGAGTGGTCACACTAAAGATCAACAAAAGGTCAAATTTAAACATTCGGTATGTAGTCAAAATGTCGCCTTCATTTAGCTCTCTGATTTTGAAATTCATTTGGAAAAATGCTTCGACGCTACAACTGCATACACTTCATGCTTACAAAAGTAAAGATGAACATTTGAAAGAGGCAAAAAAACGCATCGTTCCGTCAAGCACGCACCAAAAATGAAATTATACAAGTAAGTAATCATATTTTTCTCAATTATATAAATTCAGATATTTGCATGCTCTTTTTTTTGCGCAACTTTCAAAAAATAATCGATACCCAAATGTGTGTTTCAGAATATTTACAATTAGAGACTTCATATTGAAATGTTTTAATGAAAAAATGAATCTCTAATATTTGTTTTGCATTTTAAAATATATTTATTTCAAGGGGGTGATTTTACATCATGTTTTCTTTGTGTATAAAGTTAGATATATTCGTTTTCTAACGGTACCAATAAACCCAGTCTTGAATTATTTATATTTCAATTGTCATTTGGATACTACATATCAGCATCCGAAGAAATGATTCTTATTTCTATGGAACAATAATATGAATGATGCTATATAAAGAAACTGGTGTTGTGTTTTAACGTTTTGTTGAATATTTACTGAAATGTTTGTAGTAATAAAATAGTTGATTTACAAGAGTTAAACAAATATTTTCTTGTTAGATTATACACACAGTAATTTCTGGAATTGTTGTAAAATTATTTACTATTATTGGCTGAAACAAAAACATAAAGTCAAACGAGTAAAAATATTTTAGGGCGAGTAAATTTTCCCTCACACTCGACCGGCGGTAGAGTGATTTTTTTGTTCAAATCTCAAAGGCTGTATATATATATATATATATATATATATATATATATATATATATATATATATATATATATATATATATATATGATTACTTAATTTAATCACATAAATTAATATACGAAAGTATAAATCTATGCGTAAACTTTAAGTATTTACTTCAACAGTGCTCAATACATAGGTAGAGCTAGGTAGTAAGTTATAAAATATATATGGCAATTAAGCTACACAAAATATTCCGCATTTCATTCACGCTAGGATTCATCAGGCTTAATAGTCGGAATATTCATCAGCTTAATATTCGGAATATTCTGTGTAGTTTAATTGCCATATACATTTTATAACTTACTATATATGTATATAATATATATATATATATATATATATATATATATATATATATAACAGTAATCTAGTATATATATTTATATATATGTATATATGTATATATATATATAAATATCTATATATATATGTATTTATGTATATATATATATATGTATATATACATATAAAAAAGGACACCCTTTTATCTTGACAGACTATGGATACCCACTGTAAGGGTGCCTGCGCGTGAAATTTTTGTGGCAAGAGTTGCGCAATCACCATCCACACCTCTCAATGTTGAATACTAGTGGCAAGTGGAGGTTCAGAACGACTGAAAACAAATGCCGAAGTGAGCGGAAAGCACTTATAGCGCCTAGATTTCCCAAATGGTCACCCATCTGGTACTAGGCAGATTCAACGTTGCTTAACTTCGGTGATCTGACGAGAACCGTTATGTTAACGTGAATATATATATATATATATATATATATATATATATATATATACATATACATACATATATATATATATATATATATATATATATATATACATACATACATACATATATATATATATATATATATATATATATATATATATATATATATATATATAAAATAAAATAAAAATTACAACTAAATTTACCAAAATGATCCAAGATGGTAAAACTAAAGTATATTATAAATATTAAAGAATTAATATTTATAAAGTAATCTAAACCAGATGCATTATATATATATATATATATATATATATATATATATATATATATATATATATATATATATATATATATATATATGAATGGAAATGTATAAAAAAAGAATACGAAAAATATAAAAGCTTATAACTTTTCTTTATTCGTTTTCAATTGGTGACGCGCAGGGATACAAAATAATATTATGAAAAACAAAAAACAAACTTTTTTACAGGTACATGATTTCCGACCGATCCTTCAGTCTTCATCGGTGTAGTGAAAGTGATAAGCATACACGGGGAAAAGGGGAATAGAAAAGGAAGGAAGGAAGGATGATGATGATGATGATGATGATGATGATGATGATGTGAGGAGGAGGAGGAGGTATAGCCAATCAGAATGTGCCACGTCAGTTTTAAATATATACACATATAAGTGCGCACAAACACACATGTACACAGTACATATACACATATAAACGAAAAATAAAATAATTAAACATTAAATAAAAATGAAGAAACGTGCCTTTTAACTGTCCAATCTTTTAAATTGTAACGATATTATTTCTTCCAAGAGAGAATAAGAATTCAAAGGATATAAGACGCTATGAGGAGAAATGCTATGATGCTCATTTGTAAATCAACGACTATTCCTCGTTCGAAAAAGTACGAAAACGTCATTTCCAAATTCAACCGTTTAAAGACAGAAACGAAACGCTACTTTTTATTCATTTATATATTAATATGTAAATACACATATGTATACAAACAAATACTCACATGCACAAATATATACATATATATGCATACACACATAAACGCATGCATATATACACATATACATATACTAACAAATACACATGCACATACATAAATGTTTGCGCATATATTTACACGTAGAGACACAAGTCTACATAAGCGAATGTAGGGAGAGAAAGGGAAAGAGGAAGAGAGGGACGGGAAAAGAGTTATAGGTGTGCGAGAAATACATATACATATATGTATGTATATATACACACATATGTATATATATATACATATATACACACATATGTATATATACATATACATATATGTACACACACATATATATACATATATGAAAAGAGTTATAGGTGTGCGAGAAATACATATACATATATGTATATATATATGCACACATATGTACATATATATACATATATACACACATATGTATATATATACATATACATATATGTACATACATATATATACATATACATATATGTACATATATTTATACATATACATATATGTACATATATATATACATATATACATATACATATATACACATATACTGACGTACACATACACTTTCAGGTACATATGCGCATACACTCGCATAAATACATACATATATGCGTACATTACTCACACACATACACATACACATGCAATGTGTATGAGAGTATAAAGAAAGAAAAAAATAGGGAAAATGTGAAGGTTTCGGAAAGAGTTAGAAAATAAAAAGTTTGCCCCATCTCACCGTGCATTTCAGTCCTAAGGAAAACGTTTATGGAAAATCTTTGTTGCAATAAAAATTGTAGTCATTGAATAATCCTAGGTTTTTGTTAAGGCCTGAAGTGTGCGTGTTGAGTTTTAGAATTATTTTTTTTTTCATATTTTCGTCTCTGGTGTTGTGCAATATAATTGGATGCTATGAGGATGTATTTGATGTTGTCTATTGTGTAGTTAGGTAAATTATAGTGGATAGCTACTGGATGCTGTGTAGATTTGTATCTAATGGCATCTTTGTGGTTATTAAGGCGTAGGTGGAACTCCAGGCTTGTTACCCCCACGTAATTGCCTTTTGTGCATTCGGTGCAGTATAACAGATATATTACATTTGAGCTATTGCAATTTAGAGGGGGGTGATGTTGGTGCCTGGAGGGGTGAATGTGCTGTTGGTGTTAATATGTGTACATATTAGACATCTGGGCCCATTGCAAGGTTTGTTTCCTTGAGATGTGAGGGTGCGGTTTATCCGAGTGGATGTAAGGAATGTAAGTTGGGAAGCTGTCGTTTAGCACAAGTGGGTGGTTTATTGTATATTGTGTTGAGTGTGGGGTCCTGTTGTAATTGTTTGAAGATCTATTTCATGGGGTTGTATAAATGTTTGGTGTTATTATTAAAGTGAAATACCATAGGTACTCGTGTGGATGTTTTGTTGTTTTTGTATGTTAGTAGGTTGTGTCTGCTAATGTGTGATGCTCTGCTGATGGCTTCTTTTAATATTTTGAAGGGATAGTTTCTGCAAAGAAAGTGGTTGATTAAAATGGCTACCTGTACGTCATAATCGGATGGGCATGCGCATATCCTTTTAATGCACAGGCATTGACTGTATACGACAAACTTTTTTTGTTGTGATTGGGTGGCAACTTTCAAAATGTAGGTAATTGTATCCATCGGTCGGTTTTGTGTGTAGAGATGTGGTAATATAATTATTTGAAATATTAACCAGAGCATCTAAAAATGTTATGTGTGTGGCTGAGTGTACACGCACGCACGCACGCACGCACGCACGCACGCACGCACGCACACACACACACACACACACACACACACACACACACACACACACACACACACACACACACACACACACACACACACACACACACCCATGTCTATATTCCGAATAGAAAGATGTTGTTCATCCCACCGTTTATTTCTTTTAGCATGTTTAAATATTCAATTCTTGACAGCACCTGTTTCGTAAGGTAGAAGTAATCATATAATAATTATGTTAATCTATAAATATTTTCCGTCCTGATTCATCAGAAGAATAAGATCTCATTAACTTTAAAAAGAAAAAGAAAAAATTTGGGCATAAGTACATAAATCCGAAGAAATTTGAAGAGTGGTTACAATTGTGTTTTATAATATTGACGCCATCTTAGATTTTACACACACACGCACGCGCATATATATATATATATATATATATATATATATATATATATATATATATATATATATACATATATATATATATATATTTATATATATATATATACACGTGTGTGTGTGTGCGCGCGCGCGTGTGTGTGTTAAATCCTCGAAACATTATTTCATGGTAAACAACTGATGATCCCTTTAATAAACTTGGTACTATTGTTAGTTCATGTAAGTAAAACGATTCAGAAATGCTGGAAATTAATTGACTTACTGACAAAACAATTTTCTAACGAATGGAATTTTTTATATAGTTTTAAAGGTTTTAAAGAGACTTCCAAGACTATATTGCCTACATAAACCATTTCATCTATTGGCCTTGTTTCAATATCTTACAAACTAAGGCAGTAACCAATTTAACCGTTCTTTGCCTGAATCATTTCCACGATGGACGGAGAGTGGAAACTCCAGTGGAAATGCGAAGGTTCATCTAAAAATTCTATTTTAAACGTAAACGAAACTGGTGAAAGAGATGGGTGAGTGTAAACGACAGTTTAGACATTCTCCATTACTCCCTTATTCTTTAATGCAAATAAAAAATTTTCTCCATCGTTAAAGCATGACCGTTGTAGTTATCATTTCTATTCATCGTTTTTTATCATTTCTATTCATCGTTTTAATTATCATTTCTATTCATCGTTTTAATTATCATTTCTATTCACCGTTTTAATTATCATTTCTATTCATCGTTTTAATTATCATTTCAATTCATCGTTTTAATTATCATTTCTATTCACCGTTTTAATTATCATTTCTATTCACCGTTTTAATTATCATTTCTATTCATCGTTTTAATTATCATTTCTATTCATCGTTTTAATTATCATTTCTAGTCATCGTTTTAATTATCATTTCTATTCATCGTTTTAATTATCATTTCTATTCACCGTTTTAATTATCATTTCTATTCATCGTTTTAATTATCATTTCTATTCATCGTTTTAATTATCATTTCTAGTCATCGTTTTAATTATCATTTCTATTCACCGTTTTAATTATCATTTCTATTCATCGTTTTAATTATCATTTCTAGTCATCGTTTTAATTATCATTTCTATTCATCGTTTTAATTATCATTTATATTCATCGTTTTAGTTATCATTTCTAGTCATCGTTTTAATTATCATTTCTATTCATCGTTTTAATTATCGTTTCTATTCATCGTTTTAATTATCATTTCTATTCATCGTTTTAATTATCATTTCTAGTCATCGTTTTAATTATCATTTCTATTCATCGTTTTAATTATCATTTCTATTCATCGTTTTAATTATCGTTTCTATTCATCGTTTTAATTATCATTTTTATTCATCGTTTTAATTATCATTTCTATTCATCGTTTTAATTATCATTTCTATTCATCGTTTTAATTATCATTTCTATTCATCGTTTTAGTTATCATTTATATTCATCGTTTTAATTATCATTTCTATTCATCGTTTTAATTATCATTTATATTCATCGTTTTAATTATCATTTCTATTCATCGTTTTAATTATCGTTTCTATTCATCGTTTAAGTTATAACTTTTATTCATCGTTTTAATTATCATTTCTATTCATCGTTTTAATTGTCATTTCTATTCATCGTTTTAATTATCATTTCTATTCATCGTTTTAATTATCGTTTATATTCATCGTTTTAAGTATCATTTCTATTCATCGTTTTAATTATCATTTCTATTCATCGTTTTAATTATCATTTCTATTCATCGTTTTAATTATCGTTTCTATTCATCGTTTTAATTACCATTTCTATTCATCGTTTTAATTATCATTTCTATTCATCGTTTTAATTATCATTTCTATTCATCGTTTAAGTTATAACTTTTATTCATCGTTTTAATTATCATTTCTATTCATCGTTTTAATTATCATTTCTATTCATCGTTTTAATTATCATTTCTATTACTCGTTTAAATTATCGTTACTATTCATCGTTTTAATTATCATTTCTATTCATCGTTTTAATTATCGTTTCTATTCATCGTTTTAATTATCATTTCTATTCATCGTTTTAATTATCATTTCTATTCATCGTTTTAATTCTCATTTCTATTCATCGTTTTAATTATCGTTTCTATTCATCGTTTTAATTATCATTTCTATTCATCGTTTTAATTATCATTTCTATTCATCGTTTTAATTATCATTTCTATTCATCGTTTTAATTATCATTTCTATTCATCGTTTTAATTATCATTTCTATTCATCGTTTTAATTATCATTTCTATTCATCGTTTTAATTATCGTTTCTATTCATCGTTTTAATTATCATTTCTATTCATCGTTTTAATTATCATTTCTATTCATCGTTTTAATTATCATTTCTATTCATCGTTTTAATTATCGTTTCTATTCATCGTTTTAATTATCATTTCTATTCATCGTTTTAATTATCGTTTCTATTCATCGTTTTAATTATCATTTCTATTCATCGTTTTAATTATCGTTTCTATTCATCGTTTTAATTATCATTTCTATTCATCGTTTTAATTATCATTTCTATTCATCGTTTTAATTATCATTTCTATTCATCGTTTTAATTATCGTTTCTATTCATCGTTTTAATTATCATTTCCATTCATCGTTTTAATTATCATTTCTATTCATCGTTTTAATTATCATTTCTATTCATCGTTTTAATTATCATTTCTATTCATCGTTTTAATTATCATTTCTATTCATCGTTTTAATTATCATTTCTATTCATCGTTTTAATTATCATTTCTATTCATCGTTTTAATTATCATTTCTATTCATCGTTTTAATTATCATTTCTACTCATAGTTTTAATTATCGTTTCTATTCATCGTTTTAATTATCATTTCTATTCATCGTTTTAATTATCATTTCTATTCATCGTTTTAATTATCATTTCTATTCATCGTTTTAATTATCATTTCTATTCATCGTTTTAATTATCGTTTCTATTCATCGTTTTAATTATCATTTCTATTCATCGTTTTAATTATCGTTTCTATTCATCGTTTTAATTATCATTTATATTCATCGTTTTAATTATCATTTCTATTCATCGTTTTAATTATCGTTTCTATTCATCGTTTAAGTTATAACTTTTATTCATCGTTTTAATTATCATTTCTATTCATCGTTTTAATTGTCATTTCTATTCATCGTTTTAATTATCATTTCTATTCATCGTTTTAATTATCGTTTATATTCATCGTTTTAAGTATCATTTCTATTCATCGTTTTAATTATCATTTCTATTCATCGTTTTAATTATCATTTCTATTCATCGTTTTAATTATCGTTTCTATTCATCGTTTTAATTACCATTTCTATTCATCGTTTTAATTATCATTTCTATTCATCGTTTTAATTATCATTTCTATTCATCGTTTAAGTTATAACTTTTATTCATCGTTTTAATTATCATTTCTATTCATCGTTTTAATTATCATTTCTATTCATCGTTTTAATTATCATTTCTATTCATCGTTTTAATTATCGTTTCTATTCATCGTTTTAATTATCATTTCTATTCATCGTTTTAATTATCGTTTCTATTCATCGTTTTAATTATCATTTCTATTCATCGTTTTAATTATCATTTCTATTCATCGTTTTAATTATCATTTCTATTCATCGTTTTAATTATCGTTTCTATTCATCGTTTTAATTATCATTTCTATTCATCGTTTTAATTATCATTTCTATTCATCGTTTTAATTATCATTTCTATTCATCGTTTTAATTATCATTTCTATTCATCGTTTTAATTATCATTTCTATTCATCGTTTTAATTATCATTTCTATTCATCGTTTTAATTATCGTTTCTATTCATCGTTTTAATTATCATTTCTATTCATCGTTTTAATTATCATTTCTATTCATCGTTTTAATTATCATTTCTATTCATCGTTTTAATTATCATTTCTATTCATCGTTTTAATTATCGTTTCTATTCATCGTTTTAATTATCATTTCTATTCATCGTTTTAATTATCGTTTCTATTCATCGTTTTAATTATCATTTCTATTCATCGTTTTAATTATCGTTTCTATTCATCGTTTTAATTATCATTTCTATTCATCGTTTTAATTATCGTTTCTATTCATCGTTTTAATTATCGTTTCCATTCATCGTTTTAATTATCATTTCTATTCATCGTTTTAATTATCATTTCTATTCATCGTTTTAATTATCGTTACTATTCATCGTTTTAATTATCATTTCTATTCATCGTTTTAATTATCATTTCTATTCATCGTTTTAATTATCATTTCTATTCATCGTTTTAATTATCATTTCTATTCATCGTTTTAATTATCATTTCTATTCATCGTTTTAATTATCATTTCTATTCATCGTTTTAATTATTATTTCTATTCATCGTTTTAATTATCATTTCTATTCATCGTTTTAATTATCATTTCTGTTCATCGTTTAAGTTATAACTTTTATTCATCGTTTTAATTATCATTTCTATTCATCGTTTTAATTGTCATTCCTATTCATCGTTTTAATTATAATTTCTATTCACCCTTTTTATTATCATTTCTATTCATCGTTTTAATTATCATTTCTATTCATCGTTTAAGTTGTAACTTTTATTCATCGTTTTAATTATCATTTCTATTCATCGTTTTAATTATCATTTCTATTCATCGTTTTAATTATCATTTCTATTCATCGTTTAAGTTATAACTTTTATTCATCGTTTTAATTATCATTTCTATTCATCGTTTTAATTATCATTTCTATTCATCGTTTTAATTATCATTTCTATTCATCGTTTTAATTATCATTTCTATTCATCGTTTTAATTATCATTTCTATTCATCGTTTTAATTATCATTTCTATTCATCGTTTTAATTATCATTTCTATTCATCGTTTAAGTTATAACTTTTATTCATCGTTTTAATTATCATTTCTATTCATCGTTTTAATTGTCATTCCTATTCATCGTTTTAGTTATCATTTCTATTCATCGTTTTAGTTATCATTTCTATTCATCGTTTTAATTAACATTTTTATTCATCGTTTTAATTATCATTTCTATTTATCGTTTTAGTTATCATTTAATCATTTAATTATCATGTATTCATCGTTTTAATTATCATTTCTATTCATCGTATTAATTATCGTTTCTATTCATCGTATTAGTTATCGTTTCTATTCATGAGCTATGGTTTTGACAAATGGGGAAGATTGCTGGTTTCTGGGTAAGAATATATCCATATATAATCATGTTGACACACCGTCTCCCGCTGGATCACCGAAGTAAAGCAACTTTGAGCCTGGTCAGTACTAAATGGGTGACTATTTGGAACTTCCAGGTGCTGTATGTACTCTCCGCTTATCTCGGCATTGTTTCTAGTCGTCCTGGACTTCCCCTTGCCACTGGACCCAAACAGTGTCGATTCAGGAGAGGTGTGGTTAGAGATTGCGCAACCTTTGCCTCACAATTACACGCGCAACTGCCCCTACAGGGGGTATCCTTTGTCTTTCGAGACTGAACGGAGCCATCGATATCCATATAACACTTATGTAGTTTTTATCTTGAAGTGGTATTTTTTTTTGCTTCTTATATCAAGTGGCTTCATACTGTGTTTGGAGCGACCGAAAATAAAAACGAAAGCAAAACTGTCATTATTTTCAATAGTGGGTCATTGCTTATCAAGGCCCGGGTATCACTCGATGCTAAGTTTTATAAAGAGTATATTAGTTGGACGATGATGACCATCACGAGAGGACTAGGAAGAATGGGTGTGATGGCCAGAAGATTACTTCAAAGAAATTAATTATCTAAGAAGAAGCTCAATAAGTATTTGTTTTCATTATACTTGAATACGATGATGTTGTAGTCAGTTGGGAAGCAGATTCATGACATTTTCATCACATATGTAATAATCTTTTTTAATGAAAGTTCCGTTTGGTCTAGCGATAGATAGATAGAGGAGAGAGAGAGAGAGAGGAAAGAAAGAATGAGAGAGAGAAGAGAGAGAGAGAGAGAGAGAGAGATTATACTATAGTAACCACGTTTCCTTAGATTTCCAGCAATCTTCGATCGTTTCCATCACTGTAATTGAAATGGCATTTCTCAAAAGGGATAACAAAGACTAAACCCATACATAATATATGAACTTTATCGATTATCTTTGTTCAACAAGTAATATAAAGATGCTAGTAATTAAAAGGTTAAAGGTTCAAGTGTCTTGACAAAGAAAGTATGATAGCGTAGGTTAGTGATGATGATGATTATGATGATGATGATGATGATGATGAGGATGATGAGGATGATGATGACGACGACGACGACCGAAAGATGAAAATGTAAAGATGAAATTCATTTCAAATAAATACAAATGTGATCGTTAGGAAAAGAGTTCATGATTCAGTAAAAAAAAAAAAAAAAAAAAGATGGATCGTTACCGTATGATGATAACGATGATAATTACGACGCCGCCGCCGCCGCCGACGACGACGACGACGATGATGATCGTTATCCTGGCCGGAATGTTCTGGTAGCTAATGCTTTGAATGACCTGCACTTACCGAAGATGACGATGACACTGATGACAGGCAGTCATTATTCACGCAGTTGTAGAAGGAATGACGACTGCTCCTTCTGTTGTTGTTTATGTTGCTGCTGATGCTGCTGGGTATCATCCAATCATTCATTTCGCATAAATCAGATTATTAGTGTTGGCATTAATTTCCCCAATATCTTTCTAGTTAGAATTCTTTGTAAAAAAAGCATTTAGTATTGATGGGAGAAACTACGTGACGGTTGTCAACATCCCTAAGTGAAAGTGTTTATTGGCACACTCAGATTGTCAGTCGGTGTCGTTAATCACTTAACGACCACCACCTCCATGATTCTGGTAACAGGCAGTCATTGTTAACGTGCTGTAGAAGGAGTATATGAAGGCTGCTGCTGTTGAATGGACATTCTCAAAATAATAAAATTGGCATTATAATATTTAACAAATAGATGTGGAGAAGGTGTATCCGGAAGAGATGGGTGTCGAGTCCTGGAGGAGATTCAGGACTTGAACGAGCAGCTGAACTGAAAAGTGAAAAAAAAAAAAAAAAAAAAAAAAAAATGCGCGCTTTTTTTTAAATTATCATCTTTATATTGCTACTGATACAACGCTTTGATGAGAACTGATTGGTCAGCTCGAGTGACGATATGCTTAGAAAGAAAGAAAATATGTTAGTTTCTGTTATACAAGCTAAGGTGTTCATGGATTAAACATCAGGGTTTTTTATGAGTGGTAAGTCAGGGTTGGCACGACACTCTCACTAGTAAAACTGTGTATTCTCTGGAGTCTGAGTTATAGAAAATCTCGTCGGATTCACAATTCTCAATAACCATTGAAAATCACTTTGCCTCCTTGTAACAGTCATTTACCATTGATTTGAAACTACCATTGTAACTCATTAGAATTAACAAAAAAAAATCAGTTGAAACCATTGTTTTTTTTTTTTAAATCTGAAAACTCCATTTATCGACTACAAAATCTAGTCCCAATTCTGTAGAAGTGCCTTTTTTTTTCTTATTTTTTAAACTCACAATACAAAACTCCTCGTATATTCTTTAATTTAAAATAAGTTATACTCATCCCAGTTTTTACCTATAGATAATTATGTTAAAATCTTTTATATGAATAGTCATCTGCATTAAGTAATCTTTAAAATAAATTGAAGTTAAATATATTATACTATTGCCAATAACACAGTGAAACAATAACAAATGAAAATTGGATAGGCAAAACCAAAATTCGATCTGTCAGCTTATACACTTTTGGGTCGGTCTTTGAAAATCCGAATATGATGATGAAAGAATGGATATGACTGTTTGGGTTAATAGATGCAGAACAGTTGAAGTAGCAGGGTCAGTTAGCAGGGGAAGGCTAAGAAAAGCATGGGAGGAACAAATAAGGGTTGACTTGAGAAAAAGAGGGATAAAGACCTGTCCAGAGATAGGTTAGTTTGGAAATCAATTTCTTAAAGCTGCCAAACACATGCCAGCATGTAAAACAGACAGTAAATTGAATATGGCGGTGAAAGAATGGAGGAGAGCTCTTGTATTTGTAGATATAGAACAGTTGAGGTAGCAGGGTTATTTGGCACGGGAATGACAAGGAAAACATGGGAGGAACAGATACGGATGGATTTGAGAGAAAGAAGGATAAGTAAAGACCTGGTCAGAGATATCTGACTAGATAGCTTAGATTTACCAATTTGATACTATGTTTCTGATTTGTGTGTTCTTTTAATAAAGTAAATATTCGTGGCGTAACGGATAAAGTACTTGTAAATTCAGTTCTCAATGACACTTGTCTGGAGATTGAAGGTTCAATCCTCATGGGTGATAATAAGAGTACATCTGCGAATTGCTTAAGACTTCTACTCGATTGTGGCTGACAGAACGAGAGCATGCTATCCCCATTCCATTTGAAATTGCGTGCAGATTCCCGAGTTAAGTAGAAAGACTCTCAAGTCCAACAAGATGAAGACGTTTGAAGGTTACTTTGTAGAGCCATCCTCTTGAATAATCAAGCCCTACCCAATTTCCACCATTACCAATCATCACAGTGTTGTCTCACAGTCTACCCAACACTTATTAACCCTTATCCTCGAGTGGCCTTTGAGCCTTGATAAACAGTGATTCCCCTAGTAAAAGAAAACAACTTCTACCCAGCAATGGCTGACGGAACGAGAGCGCGCTATCCCCGTGGATTAAATAAAGATTTAATTTCAGATCGAAATTCCAAGTGTGATAGAGATTCCAGAGTTCGACAAGGCACCTCTGAATAAATTCGGGGGTTGAATCAGACAAAACGTTGTGAGAATAACACTCAAGACGATCACAGTCAGGTTCGAATAATCCAAAAAATACGAATTACAAATTCAAACAAATAAAATTCCACTTATAAAACCTGTTGAGTAAGCTTTATCTTATATTTTACTGATGTCAGCATTTTCTTTGAGAAATGTACCCAAACACCCGTATCTGTTTTTATTTCAGCCGAAAATGTTGGATCTTGTCTAAGTTTCGTGGCCGTGAAAAAAGCTGTTCTTGGCAACGGTTCTTACTACTGACACAGTAAACGACTTTTCCATGTATAATTTGAAGAATATAGTAGAATCTCTAAGAAGGTCAGAAGCAAAATTGATTAAACGCCAATATTAGAGGAACGTGGCACCAAGCCTAATTCTCGTAGATTTCGTGTACTTTTAGCACCTATCTCTTAAGATGCTAAACCATAAGAATCCATTCAATCTAAAAGCGTATTGCCACTTCAATAACTACGCACACAGATACGCATAAATATTCTCTATGACGGGAATATTGTTTTCATAATATTCATATATATATTTCGGAATACTATTCTCAGTATTCTAATATATATATATATATATATATATATATATATATATATATATATATATATATATATATAAAAATAAATATATATACGAGATAGAGAGATGAAAAACTAAACAAACTAATCTTTATTGTAAAACCTCTTCTGGATGAATCAGAATCAAGAAGTCTTACACTAAAGACGAAACGTTGATGGACATATAACTTGATTTGTTCCTTTTACACACACACACACACACACACACACACACACACACACACATATATACATTTTTTTACGTAAGCATTAATATGTTGCTACACAGTCATGAATATATTTCGGTCAGCTAGTTATCAATAACTAGAGACATCTTCAGGTGATACAACTTATACAAAAGCAAAGTTTGCAATATATATATATATATATATATATATATATATATAGATAGATAGATAGATAGATAGATAGATAGATATCAATTAAAAAATTGTTATTATTGTAGTAATTATGTCAGCCTCTTTAAGAAACTTGATGCTTATTGTTGAGCACTTTAAAGTTGAAATAGAAAGTCGGTCACCTAAGCTCGCATGCAGAGATCATGATGTTATAAACATTAGATCACTATAGCCGGATGTTACGACATTTAAATAATAAATGTTAAAATTTCAACAATATTTCTCGCGGCTGAAAATTGGTCGTGAGGTTTTTTCCTTGCTAATGGTGTCAAAAATGGCTTTGTTGCCGGGTTCGAATCTCCCGACCGGTAGTAAATCGTGTCACCCTGCATTGCTGATTCCCGAAAGGATGAAACACTAAGTATAAAAAAATTATTACTGTAGCAATATATATATATATATATATATATATATATATATATATATATATATATATATATATATATATATACACATATATATATATACACACTTATATATATACACACACACATATATATATACACACGCATATATATACACACACACATATATACAAGCACACGCACACGCACACACACACACACACATATATATAGGAGGTAAACGAAAGTAATAAATTAATACAAGTTCATTTACACATGTCCCAAGAATTCAAAATAATTACAACGAATTGTGTACAATTATTACAGAGACTATATTAAGTTTATCTTCTATAAATATAAAAGCGAAAATGTATGTATGTATGTATGTGTGTTCGCTTTTTCTGTGTGTCTGCAAAAGGCTTCTTTTAGAGAAGCGGTCGGTCGGTTCACAACTTTGTAAAACTTTTTATATTACATATAAATCGTAATATCTCACAGTTAACAACGAAGCTCGCCTGTCTATTTAATTTGCGCGATTTCGGGAAGATAAATATTCAATATTTGTCGCTCGCCGCATGTGGGTTAGTCTTTTTCCTATAACATCTTGGGGGAAAAAAAGCGTTCAGCCGTAAATGAAATCCCGCAGTCAAATTTGACCTCATTAACTCATTAAAACGAGCACCTGCTAAATCCAAGTAATTAAATAAATTCAAACGAGTTTCCGTAAGCATGTCGCGGTGGGGCAATGGTTAACGTCGCACGTATTTTTTTTCACAACTTTGCCTCAACGGTTCGGGTTCGATCCTCATACTTACTTTTTTTTTACCCCACCCCCACCTCCAAACACCCGGGCAACGCCGGGTAACCTTCGCTAGTTTATATATAAGGAGCAGTTGGAAACAACTGACACTAAGATAATAATCAAATAACAGTAACATGACCACGCGCACACATAACAGCGCATATGGTGGTTGAATGCAAATACCGTGCTAGGAAAGTGGATGACGTCACAGACGTAACGAGAAGTCATGCATGGCAGAAGAATGAAGAATAGATGTCACTAGTCGAGTTATTACTTACCTTATGTTCCTTGTGATGTACTCTTCTACAACGTGGTTTTCCTGTGTGTACTACATTACAGAAGATTATTTGAAGCCATAAAGATTAGGCTTTTTTTCCAAAGAGGGTTAAAAAAAATAGAAAAAAGGGGGTTACACGGAGAAATGCAATCACTATGGAAGGAAACAAAAACGGACCTAGCAGACAGACACTTTGAGAAAGCAAGAAAGAACTAACGAAACTGAGAGGGAAAACTGGAAAAAAAAACTTTAAGCTGTAAGCCGGGTTGTAAGTAATATTGTTTGTTTTGTTTTTTATTCTCTTTATTTCATTTTCGAATTTTTCTCCTGTCTTATCGATCATATTTTTAGCTGCTAAAGCATATTTTGTCAGGACAACAACATGCATATATGCTTTAATGTTAGACAAAAGTTCTAGCATTATGACTCGATTAATTAATATTTTAGGGGCAAAGTTCCATACTCAGTTAACGAAGCAAATAGCTTATTAGGTTTTAAGTAAGAAGTTAGAATTAAAGATGTAAAATGAACACATTTTAATCTTGTAAATTTTAGCTATTTAAGGATCTACTTTCGGTTGAGAAAACTAACTGTATCGAGTTTTTTTTTTTATTTTACGCTTACTAAACTTAAAAATAGATGCGTTGAATTCTTAGCAATGCTGAGTGACTTATAAATAATTGTTTTTGATTTGTAAGATTTTGAACCACATTTCGTGCTTTTATTTTATAGTACTTTGTTACTTGGATTCTTATAAATCTGATATTGAACACAGGATAGGTATATTTAAAGTCATTTTTAATTTTAAAATTAATGGCAAGCGAAATTGCTTGCCAGTCAAGTAAGACAGTGACGTCAATGGAAAATTACCCGTTAATTCTTAAACTAGAGCTCTTTAGGAAAAAAAAAGATGCAGCGGTTGCATTGCCACTGTGGTAGATAGATGAGTGCCCATTAAGCATTTATATACTTACAATCCTCTGATTCAGAAAGGGAAGATGTAGATAATTAAAAACTTGTTTGCGGAAACAGCCTGAAAACTGCAAAAAGAATTCGAACAACAAACAAAATTTCCCAGGTATGGAACGTAAATAAGCCATCAGAAGTTAGTGAGTGGACTTTTGATTGTTCAGGTTATGAACAGAAGTAGCTTAGATGATAGTGGTAATTAGAAGTAATAAGTGAATAAACGATGCTTGTGTTAGATGGATGGGCTGACAAAGAAAAATATGAGTTTAAACTGTATTTGTTTTTTTTAATTACATTTTCACCCCAAGCAAGGCACATTGCCACTTTGATGTAGGGGCTACTATCAATGACATAATCTATAGGGGTACTATGTGGGGAGTTGAGCAGCAAGATGTCAGTTCACATTATACTTGAACTTCTGCATGTCAGTACAGTTGGGGAAGCAGGAATTCCAGTCAAGTGGTTCTGGGGAAGAAACTACTGGAGTAGAAGGCTCTCTTACATCTAGGGATGTCAACTGTGAAGGGGTGGGATTTTACTTCTTGTTGGGTTTGTCAGGGGTATTTACGGTGAGGGGATACGAGTGCTTGCAGTTTGTCAGAGCATTCACCATTAAGGTACTTGTAGAACAGGCAGAGGGATGCTACATTTCACCGATGGGACAGAAGCTGAAGCTTAGATGACAGCTCGGACCTATCAGGTTGGTGACTATCTTTTAAACCTTGTCTAGGAGCGAGAGACTAGTAGCAGACACACCAGCCCAAATATGACAACAATACTCCATACATGGGCGAATGGTGGCCTTATAGAGGCACAAGATACTTTCAGTCGTTAGTAGCTTTCTAGCACGGTAGAGAGAACCTACATTTTTAGCAGCGGTCCTGGCAATGCTCTCAATGTAATTGCTCCAACTCATGTTTCCTGTGAACGTTAGGCCGAGGAGTTTAAAAGAAGTACTTTCAGATAAAGAGTCTTTGACCATTGCTATAGGTGGTAGAGAAGGTTTCCTGTAATTATTGAAAGAAACTAGTTTAGTCTTGGTAGCATTGAATGTGACCATCCATTTTTGTCCCCATTCCACTACAGATTGGAGGTCATCCTCTAGTGTTTCTGTCATTTCTTTAGGTATGTGTTCATTTGTTTTCCTGTCATGTCTGTTATAGAGCGTGGTGTCATCAGCATATATACCCATCTCACAGACAATTTTGTTAGGAACGTCATTTATGAATATTAGAAATAATAAAGGTCCAAGGATAGACCCTTGAGGCACTCCCGCATTTATATCATATTGTTTAGATGTACGACCATCGAGAACAACCTAGATTTTTCTCTTATCTAAGAAGGATTTAACTATGTTAAGTATTCTTCCAGTGATACCGTATGATCTGATTTTCCTAAGAAGACCTTCATGCCATACCCTGTCAAAAGCCTTAGATATATCTAGAGCTACCGCTCTACCCTCCTCTGCTTTTTTCAGTGAATGGTATATACGTTCAGAGATTACAGTTAAGATGTCTGCTGTTGAACGGGCTTGCCTAAATCCATATTGTTGGCTGGTCAGAAGTTTAGCATCTGTAAAGTGATGGACTAGAGCTTGGTTAATTATGGACTAAAATATTTTGATGAAAAGTGGGAGGACTCTAATGGGGCGATAATTTAATAGGTCAGTTCTTTCGCCAGAATTCTTGAAAACTGGTACCACAGAAGCAGTTTTCCAGCAGGCAGGAAAACAAAATTCATTAAAGCATTTGTTGTAAAGTTTGGAGAGAACTGGAGCTACTTTGGCAGAGTAATTTTTTAGTAGCACAGCCGGGATGAGAGCAGGTCCACATGCTTTTGATGTGTCAAGATTTTTTATGATAGTGTTATTTCAAATATTCTTGTTATATGTAAGTATGTACGTGTATTTGTTTGTATGTCTCGCTAAACATTTCAAAATCCAATATCCTTAATTTAGTAATAAACAACTTTTCAGTTAGGCATAGAAAACAGGGTCAATTTAAAGATTAGTATAAAAAAAAAACAAGTAATGTAAATGATTAAACAAGTTCTCCTGTTTTTGTTTGTAATATTCAAGAACATTATCAGCTTGTATGCGCATGTCCCAAAGAAATTTGACATTGTCATCTTACTGTAACACTTCTGGTTTATGCTCATTCCACTTCTCAGTGTGATGTAATTCATAAAGTTTGCATATATCCCAGTGTAGGACCTAATCAACTTTGTCATGTCTTCATTTTTGATATTGACATTGAACTAGTACAACAGGGCATTTTGATATAATATGCACGAATGGTTATTTTCTTTTTATTACATAATCTGCACATGAGTGATTCTACAGTTTTGTCAATGCAGTGTTTGATGGATTTAATGCAAATAACTTGTTCCTTGGCTGCCATTAAACTGCTCGCAGTAGATCAACCAATTCCAGCCGTCATTATCTCTAAATTTAGTATTCTTAAAGAATACACTATGTAGTTTCTTTTTAAATAATTTTCCCCCTTTCTCTTGCAATCTTTAACTCTTTTTCATCCCAGGTTTTAGTATCTTTTTCCTTTCCACCCCGTGAAGAAGAAAGTTGCATTACTTTGAGAAATATATTTAGTTTGACATACTTCCTCTATATTTACATATTCAACGCTAAGTAAACCTTGATAGGTATCAAGTTGAAAAGAAAGTTCTTGAGGTTTTTAACTTTTAAATTCAAATGAACATATATCGGCTCAATGACAATTTATTTATAGAAATAAGCCCCATCAGAATCAACGGACTTTTGCCAATGCGAAACAAGTGTATTTATTCCAGTAACGTAAAAATCTTGCGCTCTTGTGGCGATGAAATCACTGAAGGCGTTTTTGATATTGCTTAGGTTTTTGAAGCATTTCTCATGCAAAAAGTTGTCGAAATGCTTGAAAAAGTGGTAGTCAGTAGGTGAGAGGTTGGGAGAGTACGGCGGATGAGACAGAGTTTCATAACCAATTCGTTCAACTTTATCAGGGTCAGTTTAGCAATGTGCGGTCAGGCATTGTCAAGAAGGAGGATTGGGCCTTTTCTGTTGACTAATGTTGGGTGTTGTTGTTGAAGTTTCTGATGCATTTCATTCATGTGTTGACAGTAATTCACCGTCAAAATGTTTTCGCCTGCATTAAAAAAAACTGTTATGGATGAGACCGGTTGCAGACCACCAAACACTCAGCATGCTCTTCTTTTGGTACAACCCTGGTTTCAGGAAGTGTTGTGGAGCTTCATCGGTGTATAACCACTGAGCTGAGCGTTGCTAGTTGTCATAAAGAACCCACTTTTCATCACAAGTCACAACCTGGTCGAGAAATGGGTTAGTTTTGTTGCATAAAAGATGACACTTGATAATGGCATTTCTTTTGTTTGTCATTCAATTCGTGAGGCACCCATTTATCAAGTTTTTTTGTCTGTCCAATCTCTCTCAAATGGTTGGAAATCGTTGTATGTTACATCTAATTCAAAAGCAAGTGCTCGAACAGTTGTGTGTAGATTGGCTTCGACTAAAGCTCTTAATTGGCCATTGTCAACATCTGATGGCCAGCCACTACGCTCATCATCTTTAAGTCTCTAATCGTGCCACAAAATTTCTTAAACCACTATTATGCAGTGCGTTCAGTAGTGGTGTCTGAGCCAAACGCTTTGTTGATATCGTAAGCTGTTTCAACAGCTTTTCGGCCTAGCTTGAATTGAAATAAGAAAAGTGTGCGAATTTCCTTTTTTTCCATCTTGTAGTCAACATTCTGAAAAAAGACATAATTGTTTTAAAACGATTATAATTTAAACGATTAGATAGAGCGAAAAATGATATATAAAGTAAAGGTATTATAACGAAAGTTTATTTGAAAATAGATCATTTGAAATCAAAATTAAAAATTCCGCAAGGACTTTCTCATCAACATAATACAATTGATCTTTATTCCCTTTCTTGGCAAAAGCCACATAAATTGTACACATTTTATGTTTTTTGCATTCAAACATTTTAATTCCTCTACATTCAAGACGAGCATACCAGTGGTATATCAAATGATAGCTACTGCTCCAGCATTGATGAAATATCCAACTGTGGAAGTGCAATTTAAAAATAAACATTAGCCTTCCATTGTACTCGGCTGTGACTTGGTTTTTCATGTTCATGTTCTTAATCTTATCGGTTTCCTGTATCCCCAAGTATTTGTAGCCCCCCCCCTCTCTCTCTCTCTCTCTCTCTCTCTTTCTTTCTTTCTCTCTGCCAACATTCTTTATTAGATGTGTTGTTAGTAGTTCAAGGTCATCTAAGTGGACGAGCTTACTTCATTACATCACAAGAATAACATATTTTGTGATGTCATTACTAAACAATCTGATTGTATTCCTTAGGATATCAAGTTGGTTCTCATTTCTTCCAAAAACTTTAAGGCCATCCATGAATAGTAGATGGTTGATTGCAGGAAGTCCTTTTTAAAGTTAATATCCGGCTTTCACATTCCATAAAAGAAGTGTCAACGAGATCAAGCAGATGATAAAAAGGCAAAAGGCAAATGAGTATCGCCTTTGAAAATTGATCCCTTAATTTTCAATTTGTAAATTCTATTTGTTTCCCAATTCTTCAAACTATTCTTTAAAGCTGTTTGGATGTTGGGAGTTATTCTGAAAATTCCTAAACATTTGAGTACCTATAAATGGGCACCATATCTTATAATGTATCCCATGCACGACAAGGTTAGTAAATCTTCATTTGCAGTTTCTCAGCATCATTTTATCAATCAGAAGTTGATCTTTGATGCCTCATAATTTTTTCAGCATGTTTTCTGTTCCTGAATCAGAAAATTGTTTTGGCCCACATGACCATAGATACTTTCGGACAATATGCTAGTGAAAAGTTTCCACATAACTGAGGCAAATGATTGGTCTAAAGTTTGTCATTTCACCATATTTTGTTTTATCTTTCATGCCTGTAGTGCTTTTTGTCAGCCACTCTGGGAAGTTACCTGTCGTCAAACAGTCATTTAGCATTGCTGCAAGAAGTGCATGAAGAGCTGTAAGGTTTTTAAACCAGTATCTCTGAACTCCTTCAGATCCAGGTGCTTTCCAATTCGAAAACTTTTCAACCTTCGTCTTCAGCATCTCAAAGTCTCAGCATCTCTCCATTCTGTATTACCATTTTACTTACTATTCCCAAAGGCTTTTCTAGAAGATACGAGATTAATCAACATCGGCTATAGTGTCTTTCCCTCTTTCAATTGCTTTAGTCCAGTCAACCCAGTTGATTTTTTTTTTTGGCTTAACCTCAAACAAATTGCTAATAAAGGGTTTTTAACTTGCATATTGAGCATGAATAACCTCCCTTTCAGATAAAATGTTTACCACAATTAAGCTTGCCGAAAGGGGTCAATGACCGCCATCTTTTAAATCCAACGTAACAATATTAATATTTTGAGACATAAAATTCATGACGTTTCCTGACAAGTATATCCATTATTTCTGGAGGAAATTCTCGAGGACACTGGCTTTGAACCATACAATCTCTCATACATGAAATCTCAATTGCTAGAGCATTTAAAAGACAAAATCATTTTGACTTAAATTAATGGGAAACCTAATGTTGCTATATTCTTAAGTACAGCAAAATGTATTCTCCAAGAATTCTATTTACAGACACGCTCAACAGACAATTCAGAATCAGAGGCCATTAGAATCAGAGAGACAACAGCCAAGCTTATCAAGAATGATATTAAAAGTATCATAGCATCTTTTACATCCAGGAAAGTTAAAGCAAAACCAGTTCCAAGGATTCAAGTCCTTTGAGAAGATATAATAAGTGTTGGAAGGATCAGCATCAAGTACCTACATTCACAGCACACCAACAAACCACCAGTGACATTTAAAAAGCTCCAGGCCAAGAAAGTTGTCAATTCCACTACTAATGTTGACATCTTTTTGGGAGGTTTCACTTATTTTATATCCGTCCAGACCCGCATGGTCAGGCCTTATGCAGCCAGTGCAAAAAGGAACATATCCTGAGAAATCAGCCACATTTCTTTTTTTTTTTTTTTTTTTTTTTTGCAAGCAATCGATATAGACCCTAATAACCCAGCCGTGTGTACTAAACGTTATGTTACATTGGTGATTTAGCCCGGAATAAGAACATTACACCAATTCTAACATTCGATAAGCCATTTTGCTACAGAGCAATATTTATAGTTGAGTCACAGCCTAGTGCCAGTCCCCTGAAATCATTTGTCCTGTGACTTGGTGGACTCCATACACAGATGAGCTTGCTGGAGTCAATTGGTCATTTGATGGCAGGTTCTGGATTATGACAACTTATTGAACTTGTGTATGTTGAAAACACAGTCAAGCACATGCTAAGTGGCAAAGCAATTGGAAAAACAATTCGTACTCATTTAATAGTTGATGCTGCTCTGAATGCTATTTTTTTATGAAAGCCTATGATTTGCCTGTTTCACATGTCACTGAGGATGATCAACTAAACACTGATGCAGAAGAGTCATTTCCTCAAAATGAAGACCTGAAAGAAGCTTAGGAGCTATTGAAAGGTGTTATTGATGGGGCTGAGACATTGGATAATGTTCTGTCATCAGAGTCTGTGACCAGGATTGCCCAGAGAATCAACCATGTGAAGGATGCGATGGTTGACCTGCAATGAACAAAATTGTGGATGCAATACATTAATATGGTGAAGATCCTGAAATTGTTTATCAAGGCAGAGAGCACCGGGAACTGGGAATCGCATCTTGACATTGTAAAGAATACTCGCTGCAGTAGGACAGATCCTATATGGAAAGTTAGCCTGCTTGTAGTTACAGCAAATGGAGGGGGTGCTGAAAAGCCATTCTGAAGTGTCCCAGAAATGTACTGAAGCATTCCATGTGATTAGACAGAGTGATCGCTACTGGGCTGGTTTGTCGACAGATCTGGTTATTGAACAGGTGCTAATGAGAAGTTTAAAAACGTCTGGAGGTCTTATTCGTGGCAGAGGAATGGACGAAATTTAATGATTGGTTTGGATGCTATTCCTGCCAGCATGTGCTGAAATCAAGGGTAATCTCCAAAAATACCGTTAGGGCTTACAACATGGCCGCCAGAAGAGTCACGTGACTCTTCTGGCGGCCATGTTGTAAGCCCTAACGGTATTTTTGGAGATTACCAAATCAAGTTTAAAATGCAAGAACTAGCAGGCATTCATTATAGCACTAGTGACAAGAACCAGGAGGCTATTTCAGCAAGAAAATAGCGAGATGTGAGGAATACGTGGAAGCTCCTTGCATTCTTCAGACATTTGACCTTTTCATGGAAGATCCGTCCATTCACAGCATTTCAAGTAGAATAACTGGAGAAAAAAGTTGAATGTGAACAGAGAAAACTCCATAGGACAGGCAATCGCTCAGCAAAGATGAAGCAGTTGAAACTGATCCACAACTGCTATTCCAGAGACTGTGTGTGCTATCTATCAGTGAACCCTCAACTCAGCAGCAGCAAGAACATTTCTAGTATGAACTTTGTGGTTGCCCACCTGCACTTTTTGATTATTTTGGACTACCGCGAGAGGCAAAACAAAAAGCAGCTTTGGCAGACGCAATATGGAAACTGATTTCCCCTGAGCAATCAAATCCACGGTTTCTGTTAAATGGTGGAACACTACTTCAACAGCAAAAAGGTCACACATTTGATGAGACCTGTGCCCAATATCGCAATATGTCACAATCAGATATGGAAAAGCATGCATTGTTTTGTCTGGTCAGCACTCATTCCTCAGTCTTTCCATCCTCCTTGACCCTTCTCGATTATTTGGCATCACTCTTTTGGGGTGAGGTGGTGATGGAGAAATGGGAAGGGATGGGGAGGGGATAGTGAACTTATAGATATGCAGCTTTAATGTTCTTTGTTCTATGAAGTGCTTCTTCATCTTTTGCTTCTGCAGCAGTTTGTCTGGCCTATGCATGTGGCTCATGTGTATTCATCTCCGCATACAAGGGTTTTCCTTAATATTTCAGCTGTTTTCATTATTGTTATTCATTTTATCTTTCCAGCCATTCCTCTGATTCCAATTTCTCCCATTCTTTTTTTAAATCTTTTTTTTTTTTTTACATGGAGTTCACCACTTATCAAGGCCCAATGGCCATTCAGGGATAAGGGTTATTGTGTGTACAGTAATCAAAGGGATAGTGTAGCAATAGTATTTCCGGAATCGTTCATAGTGCTCCTACTATTATAGGTATTATCCTGATTTACTTTATCATCCATATTCCTTTCAGCTCTCTGGCTAGCTCTGTGTATTTGCTCCGTTTTTCCTTTTCTTTGATATTCACTCTCTGGTCAGCTGGAACAGCAAAGTCTACAATTTGACAGGATTTTTCTTAACATTCAGTCTTCTTGCTTGGATGAGTTTATCTGTTTGAATGTCCATGTCCCATAGGATTTTGTGATTCTCGTTTTCAAGTACTGTTGCGAGTTTATGCTTTTACCATTTGTCTGTGCATTCTAGATGCAGTTGTTTGCATAATTCCCAGTGTACTACACTTCCCACTTGGTTGGGCCTGTTCTTGTATTCTTTTTGGGCCAGTTTGCTGCATTCGCTTACTATATGGTTTATCATTTCGTCTCTTTGTCCACAGAGTCTGCATTTGCTGTTTTCTTGTGTTTTATCGATCTTTGCTTTGATATGGTTGGTTCTTATCGAGTTATCCTGTGCTGCAGTTATTAGGGATTCAGTTTCTCAGTTTACATGTCCTTTTCGCATCCATGTCCAAGTGTTTTCGTTATTTTCATCTTTTGTCATTCTTATGAATCTTCCGTGGAGTTGTTTCTCTTCCCATTTCTCTTTTCTTGTTTTATCCATAGTATCTCTGTTTTCTGTTTTGTTGATTGCTTCCATGTCTCTTGCTGCCATAATTATTCTTTCAGTATTTTGCATTTTCTAGTTCTTTTTTTGCTGTCATTCACACAGTTTTCTATACAAACCAGTCCTCTCTCACCATCTTTCCTTTTCATGTAGAATCAGTCAACATCGTGCATTATTATTATTATTATTATTATTATTATTATTATTATTATTATTATTATTATTATTAATTTGGAAAGATCCTGCAAATGGAACAGATGCCAGCAATTACAGACCAATTACATGTCTACTATTAATATGGAAACTGTTAACTGGAATCTTTGCGGAAAAAAATTATGAACATCTTGAGAGTAATAGTGTTTTCCCTGATGAACAGAAAGGGCGTCGGAAAGGCTCGAGGGGTACCAAAGATCAACTACTGATTGATAAGGCAGTAATGCAGGATGCGAAGAAGAAGAAGAGGAATCTGAGTGTAGCATGGATCGATTACAGAAAGGCTTATGACATAGTTCCTCATTCATGGATCCGTGAAATACTATTGATGATGAATGTTGCTGAGAATGTGGTAGGGCTTTTGGAGACAAGTATGGCTCAATGGAAAACGGTGCTGACAGCAAACAGAGAGGTGATGGGACAGGTTGGTATTAAACGAAGAATATTTCAAGGAGATTCGTTATCTCCACTTCTTTTTGTAATGATAATGATGCAACTGAGCATCCTCTTGAAGAGAGAAAAACTGGGGTATAACTTTGGATCTGGTGACAGATGCCTTAACCATCTACTGTTTATGGATGATTTGAAAATATTCGGTAGAAATGAAAAGGAAGTGGAGAGACTGGTAGAACTTGTGGGGACATACTCAGAAGACATTGGGATAGAGTTTGGGATCAGTAAATGTGCGATGCTGGTGATGAAAAGAGGAGTAAAGGTTCATTCGAATGGAATAGTGCTGCCAAATGGAGAAATCATGAAAGAAATAGAAGATACAGGATATAAGTATTTGGGATGGTTGGAGGGTGTAGGCATCATGAGCAGAGAAATGAAAGAGAAGGTCAGGAAGGAGTATCTTAGAAGAGTGAAACTAATTGCAAAGTCAAAATTGTATGGAGGAAACCTAATGAAAGCAGTGAATGCATAAGCAGTCAGTGTTTTGAGATATAGTGCGGAAATTTTAGAACAATCTGACAAGGAGTTGCATGCCATGGATATCAAAACAATAAAAGTTTTAGCAATGTTTGGTATATTTCACATTCGAAGTAGCATAGCAAGGCTGTATCACAAGAGGAAAGACAGTGGGAGAGGATTGAAAAGTGTAAAAGATTGTGTTAGAATCGAGGAGATGTCGTTGAAAGAGCATGTGGTTAGAAGTGAGGAGTGGATGCTTAAGGTTGTGGCCAATGAAGTGGAGGTATCTGAGATCAAGACTGATTATGTGAAACGTATGGATAGAGAAAGGGCAGAGAAACTGACTAGGAAGAAAATGCATGGAAGGTTCTTCCAGGATATAGCAGAAGTGGCTGATGAAAGATCATGGCAATGGCTTAGAGCTGGGTATCTGGCTAAGAGTACTGAAGCTTTTGTTTGTGCAGCACAAGAGCAGGCATTAGGAACACGATTGTTAAAAAAAGTGGTTCTAGGAGAGGAAGTTGCTGCAGAATGCTGGATTTGTGGTAAGACCTCAGAGTCAATTGCGCCCCTTGCAGCAGGGTGTAATGGATTAGCCCAGAGAGAGTATCACAAAAGACACGATCGCATGGGACTCCGGATATATTGGGAAGTCTGTGACAAGGTTGGGGTGAAATGTTTTGGAAAGTGGTTTGAGGAGGTGCCTGATGAAGTGAGAACAAGTGAGGGTGGCAAAGTAGAGGTATGATGGGACAAAAGTGTCAGAATGACCAAGCAATTGGAACATAATCGTCCGGATTTGGTCATCATTGACAAAGTCTCAACAAACTGGCAGATTGTAGACTTCTCAGTACCCTTGGATAGAAATATGAGAGAGAAGGAGAACGAGAAGTGGAGCAATTATGCTCCATTGACCTTGGAGATAAGATGTATACATGGGTTTAAAACGCAAATAATCCCGGTCATAGTTGATATGCTAGGACTAGTATCAGGTCGTCTGGAAGGACAATTGAAAAAACTACAAATCCCCGATGTTTTAGGCGGCCTTCAGACCTCTGATATTGTAGGTACCACCAACATCTTTGATCTTTGAAGTTCCTGGTTTCGAAATCAGAATTATTATTATTATTATTATTATTATTATTATTATTATTATTATTATTATTATTATCATTATTATCATTATCATTATTATTATTATTATTATTATTATTATTATTATTATTTACTCACAAGGAGTAGTTACACAGGCCATCATCAAAGATTACTCTTTGAGAACAACTTAGTGTTCTCGGTAGTCGTCGTCGTCGTCGTCATCATCATCATCATCATCACCACCACCACCATCATCACCACCACCATGATGATGATGATGATGATGACGATGATGATGATCATGATGATCATCATCATTATTTTTTTTATTTATTTAGAGAAGCAATTGAGCCGTTAGAATTTTGACCACAGGGCTAATCTCAGTTGGTGATATTCGTACCAGTCGAGTGGATACGTCCACGACAATCATTCCAATAAAATATAGGCCATTAAGATTGTTACCTTCTATCGAACAGAGGTGTATGGTTCTGTGCAGTTTTAGGAGGTTTTCCTTCATAGACTTTTTAGGGTTAATTTATTGCTAATCGTCTGAAGCACTCGTACTGGGAAATACCAACGGAGCTGCTCAAACAAACACCTTTTATGGGCCTCCCCCCCCCTTTTTTTGTTTTTTTATATCCATCTTTCTCGGCCTTGTGGCACACCTTCCCGTGATGTCTAACTCTGCCATCGTGGCGATACAAGTAGTAAATAATTACTCGCACCAGGCCTTTTTAGATATGATCACGGTTGTGTATCTG
>NC_136524.1:62280691-62343191 GCF_053919585.1 Euprymna scolopes
AATCTATGCACAACTGTTCGAAAACTTGCTTCTGAATTAGATGCAACATATACAACGATTTTCAACCACTTGAGAGAGATTGAAAAGACAAAAAAAAAAAACTTAATAAATTGGTGCTTTCTGAATTGAACAACAACGAAAAAGAACTCCGTTATGAAGTGTCATATTCTCTTTTTTTATGCAGCAAGAACAAACCGTTTCTTGTTCAGGTTGTGACTTGCGATGAAAAGTGGGTTTTTACAACTAGCAATGCTCAGTTCAGTACTTAGATGCCAACAAAGTTCCATGACATTTCCCAAAGCCAAAAGTTGCACCAAAAGAAGGTTATGCTGACTGTTTAGTGGTCTGCGACTGGTCTCATTCATTACAGTTTTTTAAATGCAGGCGAAACCATTACGGCAGAAAAGTACTGTCAACAAATTGATGAAATGCATCAGAAACTTCAACACCAACACTCAGCATTAGTCAACAAAAAAGGCTTAATTCTCCTCCAAGGCAATGCCCAACCACACGTTCTTAAATTGACAATGCATAAGTTGTAAGAATCAAGCTATGAAACACTGCCTCATCCACCATACTCTCCATACCTCTCACATACCAACTACCCCTTTTCAAGCATCTCAACAGAAATGCTTAAAAAACCTAAGCGATATAAAAACCGCCTTCAATGACTATCACTACCAGAATGCAATATTTTAAAAACCGCAAGAACTTTCTTGTCAACCTGCTACAACATTTATTTTATAACTGTATATCTGCATTTGTCCTCTTTTTTATCATTTGTTTTTTTCCTGTTTCTATTTTCTTAGTCGTATGATCAATCAGCATGCAACTTACCAGATCCCTGCACCAAGTGGTGATCTTGATGCGATCTGCGAATACATGCAACAACTGTTAAAGATGACATATCGTCCAGTCCTGACCAACTGCGATTTTGAACAGCTCTACAAACACAGGCCAAAACCAACACCAAGATCTTGACTACATACAGTTTGTAAGAAAAATCAAGCCCAGTAAGCATCAACTCTCTCCAACAACAGATGTAACAAGCAAACCCTTAAGGATATTCATTAAGCATCATAAAATTCCCGGGCATCACAATGCAAGAAGCTGCAGCAGTTCAAGACATGTTAAGATGCAGCAAACTCAACAACTTGACGTTCGGCGATTCACTCAAGACACAGGAGACCCTTCTCTCGAATGACAAACTCCAATACCAATACAGACTTACTTGTACTTAGCCCTGCAGACTCACTTGCAAACTTTGCGCAACTGACTTCGATCATAGCAAACCGCTGATCTTCACAATTAACTCTGCACTATGAGCGACGCAAGCAACAAGTGCAGACTCACTTGCATTCATCCATTTGAATCTACTGACAGACAGGCAGACAAAGAACAAAACAATAATGCAGAACCACTTGCACTTATGCATTACTTTCAACCAACTGTGCAGATGCATGTGCACCACAGACTTTTCAGCAACATTGCAGGCACACTTGCACTCATCATTCTGATAATCCTGGCAGATACAGGTTTCACATATTACATGCACTTTTGATACAACTGTTTGTCCAATTCTTTCTGGCAGTTGATTATGATAAACTATGCAAGGAAATGTTGCATTCTGGGATTGCGTGTAAACGAGTATACATAATGTGAGGGTTCCTTAACACTGTGTGATGCATCTCTAATATGAATTCAACATGCATGCATGCAATGTAGTTTGCCGTGTGTGATGAGTTTAGATCGTCTCTCAGATGTTGAGTGTATACAGCATGTATGACAGATCAACACGGACAATACAAGCAACAGAACACAGTTCTCTGGGGATTTTACATCGGCCAATAGGGAAAACATACTAGGTCCATCTTGGTCTTGTTTTGACAGTCTTGGAAAAGCTGCAAGAAAACTCATCCCAAAGAAACCAAAAGTCTTGGTTGTATTATCCAGCAACTTTATTCTGTGTATTTCATTATCTGCATGCCTGTCCAACGTTCCTTACATTTGATAGGGCATTGGACCTCTCGCTTCTCTAGGAGCCATTATGATCGGCTTTCTATCTGTCTCCTCCAAACTCTGACTCTCAACTGACTAAAACCTATGTGTACAAAAACATCGCCCTTTCTAATGACATAACACCTATGACTCATAACCATCGTGTGAGGTCTGTCACATTCATCTATCAACTTATCAATACTCAAATTCTTGACTTATTTCTAAATTTCACTCTATCAAATTAACATTCCTGGTACATTCCAACGTAAACATTCTATTTTACAAACATACGTTCAGGTTACTCAGCATTGCCCCAGAACCAACAACGTAGCAGAAAAGGCCTGATGTGGCATTAGTTTTTTTTTTTACATTAGTATGTTACAGAATAAAACAAACCTTTTTCAAAAAAAACACATGGGAATTAATCCACGGCGCCAAAACCTTAACTCTTAAAACACACGCAGTTTAAATACCTTTCACCAAGTCAATTACTATCATCTAAATGTTCACTAAAAACTATCTAAATACTATCAATCAACCAGACACTTTTGACCACAAGAAATTTTATTGCTTATTAATTACAATTAATTGTCATCCATGGGCAGAATGGTAATAGGCTTCTTTCTAAATAAATTTAGTGAACTTCAATCAGACAAGGGAGTTCAGTTAGGTGCTTGGGAAGCCTCCATCTTTGACTGTATGGCCAGTTGTTAAGCCCAGCAGTAGAAGAAGATCCAGCAGTAGCAGGCAACCAAATTGCCCTTTTGTGATCTAATCTTTCACGTTTTGCTGCATGTTCCATCCATCTGACTCCCGTCCCTTCTCTGACTTCTGCAACTCCAGCTCACTCTTGCAGCCCCAGTTCACTCCTGCGGTTCAAGCTCACTCTTGCAATTTCCAGCTCCTGCACTTTCCTGCAGCTTCCAGCTCCAGCTCATTCCTGCTCTAGCTTCTTCCAGTGGTTCTTGCATATAACCTCCAGTTCCCTCTTCCAATACCTGTTGATATGGGCTCTGTTTCAGTGCCTGTCAATGTCCGGCCCTCTTTTCCAGTGACCATTGATGCCCAGCTCCAGACTCTAGCTCATTCCTGCAAGCTATGTTCCTGTTGATTCAGCCCTTGGCCACATCCACACAAACTGGATCTGCCCGAGGCATCTCTTCACACATCTAGTATGTCCACATCAATTTCCTAGCGATGTAATCTCATGCCCAGGATCCAGTTTCCATATTCCTGTCCATCTAGTTTTTGTTACTGTCCAGATACAATAATATTTCCTGTTTTCCAACTTTCCTGCTTTCAGAATCTTTATTGATCGACTTTTCTCCAGTTCCTCTACATTTTCATCTTCTATTTCTGATTAAATAAATCCAACTTTCCTTTTACAACCGAACATTTGTTCTCTCTTGTTTGCTATTTTGCCTGTGTCTAGTTTCTTAATTTTACTGTTAATCAGCATCTACTTGATATTGGTCTACTACAACAAGGTATCAAAACAGCAAATTGATGGAGACCACTAGATTAATAAATTAAACAAGCTGAAACAAAAGAAGCAGGGAATATGTCAGAAAATTCCATGCCATAATAGTATTTATAGAAAAAAAAAAACTGAGACTAGCAACATCACGTCTGCGAGTAAGAGATTGCAGTGAAGAAGAAAGGTTGAAGGCCAATCAAATGACAAATATGTTTCTGCTCATTATCAAGGACCTTCGAATGGGACAGAGATTCACTAGGTGTATCAGCATCAGCCATTAAAAATGCTGTATATGAACTTTAATAATTCAACTTACTATTTTTCGAAGCTTATAACTACTTGAAAAATGTAATTCAAACCCTAATTTTTGTTTCAATTAAAGGAGCAAAGACCAAAATTTAAAAAAATAACAGGTTTAATAGCAAATTATGCAATATTTGTTTTTTTTTTTAAATCGGTTTTCTTTAAAAAATATTTAAAGAAAATCAACGAGATTTTACTTACTTCGATTATAAAAAATATATATAAATTCCAAAAAATCACTTATCTATAAAAAATTCTATTCAATGTGTACTTCCATTGTTCATTGTTAACAATTTATCCATATGTATACTTATATTCCATGTCCTTTATAAATAAAATACTTTTTTAAACAAGGATTAAAAAACAAAAAAACAAAAACAAACGCGGACTCAGATTTATTGACTGTTCAAATAAAGGGAGACAAATCTCTGATTTTTTTTCGTGATTATCTTACGGTGACTAATAAACGCCATAATTAATATCTCTTTTTATTGCGTGTTGTTAACCAAAATTAGCATTTTTGGGCCTCCATAGTTGAAAAAAGCACATATTCACTTATAAGTTTTTGCCGCTAAACAAAAAACCCAGTCGACCGATTTTTTTTTTATTTCTCCTAATGAAATACACGAGTTTTTGATTATTATATTTATTTCTACTTTATCAGAAAACATTGAATTAAATAAAACAATTTTTCCGTCAGCATCTGGTATTTACTTGACGATATAAGCATAACATGAGCTTTCATTAAAAAAAAAAAAAAAAAAAAAATCAACGTGGTTTAAAAAAAAAAAGGTTTTACACTTTGGACTTTACACATAAATTTCCAAAAAATACGTTTTTTTTTTTGTTTTAAATTAGAATATTTTATTTATTGATCATTTATCTTCAATTTGTGATATATAAAACTTTGGTGAGTAAATTAATTATTTAAATTTCAATAGACATTTCAAAATGGGGGTGGGGATGAATTAAAAAAAAAAAACGTTTGTCTCAAATATTATATTCGGTTTATTGGAAAGAGTATAAAATTTCACATTGACCCTGAAAATATCGTAAAAATTGAACCAATAGAAAAATTGATTTTTTTTCAATTTTTAAACTTTAAAAAGTTTAAAAATGGAAAAAAAATTTAACTCGTAAAATTCAATTGATTTCATACGTAAAAAAAATCGCTGGCGGCACTTTGTAAATACTGTTTTTTTTTTTTTTAATAAAAAAATAATATTTCTATTATTTTTTAAACAACTTTAATAGTTTATTTTGGAAGTATATTCCATACAGAAAATAAACAACCCACTTTAAAAAGAGAAATTATGAGTTTTTTTTTATATTTTATTCGCAGTTTTCTGTTGGGGGTGTCAAAAATTCCCCCCAAATTCTGATACACCTAGAGATTCACAAACACAAATATGATAACAGTTCTCCATGAATATTCTGATAGATTTGTAGAGATAATAAAAAAAAAGGTGGGTGGGGTGGGGGGAACAAACAAATAAAATACCCCCTCCCCCCAAAAAAGCAAATGCACGCAGTTCTCCCAGGCAAAATGCAAGGTAAGCTATGTGATCTAAAAAGTTGGAATGGAGAATGGTTATGTTGTAAAACAAATATGGTTTAATTGTTTTAAATAAATTATTTATATAACTCATTAAAAAAAGTTTACGTCTTTTGGCTTCGTTTTCTTTTTACATTTTAATGCAGTTGCATCATTTTTTTCCCAACAATTTCTCAAAGTTGCATTGATTTCAACATCATAAATTATCGTATAGAAAAATATCAATGAATCTCTGAGTAAAATGGAGTTATCCCCCTCAGATTAATGACGAGTTATAAAAAATCGCCGAAGTTGTCCACAGCAAGTTGTTTCGCTGCATTTCTTTTCGACGGAATGCCGCGACACGGTGAGCATATCCAGTTGAGGTTAAAAAAGCGACTACTAGTTTTGTTTCTAAGCTTTTTAATACTCTTGTGTATTTTAAAAAACATAATAGTTTCTCTTAAATTCACATGTTCATATTTTTTCTTACAACGTTAAATTTATGATGTATTTTGATCGACAAACAACACATTCAATCATTTGCAAAGGGAAACTACTCTAAAAATTATTCTCGAGTTACTTCCCTTCATTTACACAGTCGGCCATTTTTTATATCTTCTATTGCAATACCTATGCAGTTTCCTGGCAGGGCGTTATAGAAAAAAAAAAAAAGAAAAAAAAAAAAAAAAAAAAAAAAAAGAAAGAAGCTTTTAGAGATTTAACTTTATCAACAAAACTTGGTAAATTTGTAGATTAACATTCCCAGTTAAAACACACCAAACCAAAAAATTAATTTTTTCTTTTTTTATGCGATTACATGTGAACAGAGAAAGTGAGAAAGTATTATTTTAAAAGTCAGATTGACAATGTCCCCCCACCCCAAATAATATACAAAAGTTATCTTCCGTAAAAAAAAAGTAATAAACAAAGGTTAACTGCCCTAAAACTGCCCTTAAGTTTATATGCGAAAGGAATCTTCCTTACTAAAATTTAAAATAATAGTTTTCCCGGCCTGTTTTATCATCCACAGATATTAAAAAAAAAAAAAAAAAAAAAGTGTTAAAAAAATTCAAATATATAACAAATAAATGTTATCAAAGGCAAAATAAGTTACTCTGAAACAGCGGATCAGGAGCTGGTTGCTTACTTTAAGCTAATGCTTAAAGTATGCATAGACTTTGATAGAAGATGGGTGCACAACACTAGTTTGTGCATCTGACGAGGTGCTGGGTTTGAGTTTGTTTTCCTGCCCCAGTGTATTGGTCAGGTGATGCTAAAGTTTTACAGAGCCCAGCCTGATCAAAGGTTTTCTAGAATAGGTTTAGTTAGGAAGTAATCACTTTGTGGAAAAAACTTTATTAGGTGCTAGATTAAGGTGAGTATAAAAGTCGATCCTGTTCCTGTCTTTAATTTTTCATCAGCACCAGGAGAGCTCCAAAAGATGCTCATTTCATCGTTTGTTTTGTCCCCGGTCTAATGCCCTTATACATTCATTTATCTTGGAAGATGCCGTCCATTCTCTATGTTCCCATAGCTATCTAATTTGTTTTTGAAATATCGCCCGTAGGTCCCCCACTCCCCACTAGGGAACGACTTGCTTGTTTTTAACTTTTAATCGGAAAACTGTGGCCGTTCCATACTTAGAATTAGGTTGGGAGGGCCCCTTACTAACCCACCCCCATAGGCATTTTATTCAATTGATTTTTTTTCTTTCTTTTTGGGTATATTTTAGCATGCTCCCTACTTCCCTCTGATCATCTCACCCCTTTTTATTTTTTCTTAATTTTTGTTCTTTTGAAAAAAAAAAAATCCTTTTGTTTGTACATACTATTTTTGTTTTTGTTCTTGTATATATATATATGTTTCTATATTTTCAGAAAGATTTGTACATAAAGCCGACTCATAAGCTGGGGATACTTTAAGTATACAAGCGCCATGGAGAGAATGAGGTGTTATGTTGATAGTGCTTAGTTTAGGGCCAATATTAAAGTCTTAAATAAAGACCCAGAAGAAGTAGTTTAGATGACCCTGGACCCCCACTTTCCCTTAGTTGGCCTTGTGCGTAAGTGACTTGGACCCCAAATGAGGCTCTGGTAGTAGATAATGCCAGAGCCGGGGCCAAACACTTATTAAACACTCTCTGCCAACGGGGATCTTGTTTCCTCGTCCAACCATCAACTTTCATGCTTTATTGCACTGTAGTCTTAATTCCCAAATCATTCCGTTTTCAAATGACTCGGACAGTTTTGCCATCAATCCATATATGATTTCTCACCCTCTCTGTAGTTACTTCGGTTTCATCCATCAGCACATCATCAATGTAAGAGCAGGTACCTCTCTTCACCGCATCCTCTTTGGCCAACGCAGTCTTAAGAACTGTCATAATAATTTTTGGTGCGGAATTAATTCCAAATCCTAATCTGGTCAAACAATAAACTTGACCTTTATACTCTACCAATTGATACTGCCATAGTTTTTTGTCTACAGGAATATGGAGGTAGGCCGACTTTAGGTCCACGAGTTTAGTTGCCCGTTCCATTCTCCATCCAGTCCCTCGTGACTTCTTCACACACGTTGATTCCATCTTTTGTTGTATGACAAGCTACATACTTGTTTAACTCCTGGAAAATCAACACCGGCCTAACTTTCTTCTTAATAAACCATGGCCATGGATGGCAAAATTCTTTCAACCTTCCCTGACCATGATATCAATATTCCTTCGTCTATCAACCTCTTAACTTCTTTTTCAAACGGCGATTCTATATCTCCTTTTAGCGTGCTTTTGTAGCAGCTAATCCGATGTGTCAACACAGGTGGTCTTGTGGTCCATTGCCACTTTATCGTCCATTTATCACCATGAAAGTAGGCCTGAAAGTCCTCATCCTCAATCAGACATGGCCTGCGATTTGACGGTTGGATAATATTGCTCCTGATTGCACTTCGTGCCATTTTTGGTGCACTCTGATTGCTAAACTTCACCTGATGTTTAGCAATGGTAGCTCCTCCCAATCGGTCTATCACATCCAGGCTCAGTACCATGTCAATTTTTTGCAATAAGCCTATTCAATACAATCACTTTTTGTTGCAGCGGCATATCTCCCACACAATCTCAGCATCATCCTCTCCACAGCATTCCACTTCTCTGCCGACTACTGCTCTAATGTTGCTGGTTCCATTCCAAGTGTTGACAACATTTGTAGTAACAAGCATTGTTGTACATCTGATATTGACAACGGCTCTAGCTCTCTTCCCATTAATAGCAACAACAATCTGTGGCAACAAATTTCACATGCCTTTCCAGTATAAAAGAGGAGACTACTGGCACAATAGCATGTATTTACTCGTTTCCTGGAAGCAAAGAGCAATTCTTGCTAACGTACCCCACCTGGCCACACCAAAAACACGTAATGTCTGGTCACGGCTTTCTACAATCTCTTGATATCTTAAGAGGTTACCGGTAGATCTATGATTTTGTTTTGTTGATATTCACTCTTCTCTGCTTTGATTGTTTGCTGCAGAGGCTGCGACTGCCCCCAGTTCATCGGGCTGTTTTGCCAGCATGTATTTTTCTAATTCTTTTGTTTGTGTTATTTACATATTGTTCTATACAAACCAGCCCTTCTTCCTCCGTCTTTCCTTATCACATAGAGTCGATCAGCATTATCCTTGTGCATTGTCATGAGTTTCCTGGTGTTTATTAGTGTCACTAGTTCCTTTTTGTTTCTTGCAAACAGTTTCAGGTCATCCATGTACATTAGGTGGTTCATTCTTTCATCTGTATTAGAGAACTTGTATCTGGCTTGGCATTTTCTTAGTATATTGTTAAGGGACATCATGGCTATGATGAACAGTAATGGTGATTGGAAAATACCTCCATGTATTGTCTTTTTGCTGTTAGTTCAAACATCCATGTTCTCATTGTATATTCAATCAAATTGATTAACTTGCCTGGTATTTTGTGCATCTTCAAGTATTATACTATCTATGCTTGAGAAATCTTGCCATATACTTTTTTTTAATCGATCCATGCAATTTTTTATGTTTCACCTCCTTCAGGATTTTTTGGTTTATATATAGTAAATCATGCACTCCGTTTTCCCCTTTCCAGCATCCGTTATGTTTCTTGTTTCTCCACGATTATTAAGGAAGTGATAAATTTGGCCTCTCAGTTGCGTTATTAGAATTTTCCATATGGTTGGTAAGCAAGTTATAGGCCTATAGTTGTTTGGGCTATTATTATTATTTACTCACTAGGAATAGTCACACAAGCCATCATCAAAGATTTCTCTTTGAGAACAATTTGTTGTGCTCCTTGGAGTCTGAGTGACAACAAGTCCCCCCAAACTTCCAGTACTCTCCGTCTCTTTCGATAACCTTGGCAAAAGAATTCGCATTATCGCAACAGCCACTTACCATTGATTTCTCTCTCTCTCACACACACACACACACACACACACACACACACACACACACACACACACACAAACACACACGCACACGCACACACACACGCACACACACGCACACACACACACACACACAAATAAAGGGGGACGGTATCTTACAATAATACAGTTTCAGGTTTCATGATTCCATGTAACGTTTCTTTGTGTTTTGCATCTGCAGCCGTTTCTGTGTCCAGAATCAATCATTATGACATTTAGTCTTCTTGCTTGGATAGGTTTATCCGTTATTATTATTATTATTATTATTATTATTATTATTATTATTATTATTATTATTATTATTGGCTCATATGGAGCTTTCATACGAGTCATCAAAGATCTGATTGAAAAATCTGTGGTGTTCTCTGGAAGCTGAGTGGCAACAAGTCTCCCCAGACGTCCAGCACTCTCCACCTCCTTCGATAGCATTTGCAAATAAATTTGCGTTATCGCAACAGCCTTTCACCATTGATTTCTCACTGGCAGTGGCCATTGGTCTATACTGGAATTTGAGTGGCACTAAGCCTCCCCAAGGTCCCAGTTCTCTTTGCGTTTGTCCAGCGGAGGTCTGATCAGCACTCTCTCCTTGGTCTTTCCATCCTCCTTGAAACTTCTCGGCTATTTGGTATCACACTTTGCTTGGCGGGGGGGGGACGGTGATGGGACAATGGGAGTGGATGCGTGATGCAGATGTAGAACTTGTTGATATGCAGCTTCAGTGTTCTTCATTCCCTGTACCGCTTCTTCCTGTTTTGCCTCTGCAGCAGTTTGTCTGGTTTACGCATGTGGTTCATGTGTAGTATTCTCCGCATTCAAGGGTTTTCCTTAATATTTTCATTATAGTTAGTCGTTGTATCTTTGCAGCCATTCCTCTGATTCCAATTTCTGCCATTCTTTTTTCAAAGTTCTTCGGAATTGTTCCTAGTGCTCCTACTATTATAGGAATTATTTTGATTTTCTTCATCTTCCATATCCGTTTTAACTCTCTGGCTAGCTCTGTGCATTTGGTTCGTTTCTCCCTTTCTTTCATACTCACCCTGTGGTCAGCTGGGACTGCAAAGTCTACGATTTGACAGGATTTTTCTTTCTTGTTAATTATTACGACATCTGGTCTTCTTGCTTGGATGGGTTTGTCCATCTGTACATCCATGTCCCATAGGATTTTATGGTTCTCGTTTTCAAGTACTGCTGCAGGCTTATGCTTATACCATTTGTCTGTACATTCAAAATGCAGCCGTTTTCACAATTCCCAGTGTACCACACTTCCCACTTGGTCGTGCCTGTTTTTGTATTCCTTTTGGGCCAGTTTGCTGCATTCACTTACTATATGGTTTATCGTTTCGTCTCTTTGTCTACAGAGTCTGCATTTGCTGTTTTCTTGTGTTTTGTCGATCTTTGCTTTGATATGGTTGGTTCTTATCGAGTTATCCTGTGCTGCAGTTATTACTGATTCAGTTTCTTGGTTTACATGTCCTTTTCACATCCATGTCTATGTGTTTTCATTATTCTCATCTTTTGTCATTCTTATGAATCTTCCGTGGAGTTTTCTCTTTTCTCGTTTTTTCATTTGTCTCTGTTTTCTGTTTTGTTGGTTTTTTAGTGTCTCTTGCTGCCATAATTATCCTTTCAGTATTTTGCATTATGTATTTTTCTAGTTCTTTTTTTATATCATTCACACAGTCTTCTATACAGACTAGTCTTCTCCTGCCGTCTTTCCTTTTCATGTAGAGTCTGTCAGTATCGTCCTTTGGGTGTAGTGCATTGTGCATGGTCATGAGTTTCCTGGTTTTCTGATCGAGCTGTCTCAGTTCTTCTTTTGTCCACCCTATAAACGGTCCAGAGTATCTTACTAGTGATACTACCCATGTATTTATACCTTTTATTAGGTTTCTGCTATATAATTTCGTTTCCAGGAGTTTTCTTGTTCTCCTGAGGTATTCCTTTCCAATTTTCTCTTTCATTTCTGTTGCTTTGATGGTGTCCGCTTCCAGAATTCCCAAGTATTTAAAGTCATCTTGTACCCCTAGTGCCCTCATTTCTGTTTGGTTGGGTGGTTCCATGCCTTCTGTCGTTGTTCAGTTTTCTCTTTCTTATGACTAGTAGTGCGCACTTTTCCATTCCAAATTCCATTTGGATATCCTGGTTGAAGATCCTGGTAGTGTTAATTAGTGTCTCTAGCTCCTTTTCGGTCCTTGCAAAAAGTATTATTATTATTATTATTATTATTATTATTATTATTATTATTATTATTATTTCTGTTCTCACATTTTGTGTCTGGTTATAGTCATTGCCAATTTTAGATCATAAAAAAGGCCATAATCTCTCTACACCATTTCTCCATGTTCCAGCACTTTCTGAGAGATTCTAGTGGTTCCCAACAAGACAGTATTCTGAAGTATTCCAACCTTGCAATGGATCCCATTCAACACTTCTATACAGTCCTTTTCCTTCGTTTTTTTATTCCATATAAAATCCCTCAGCATTATCTTTTGGGTGCAGTGCGTTATGCATGGTCATAAATTTCCTAGTCTTCTGGTAGTAATACTTCAGTTCTTCTTTGATCCAACCTATAAAGAGTCCAGAGAATCTTACTACAGGGTATGGCACGATGGTCTTCTAAAGAAAATCAGACCATATGGTATCACTGAGAGAATACATAATGTAATTAAATCAGTAAGAGGAAAATCCAGGTTGTTCTCGACGGTCGTATATCTAAACAATATGATATAAATGCAGGAGTACGTCAGGGATCTATCCTTGAACCGTTATTATTCTTAATATTCATAAATGACCTCCCCAACAAAATTGCCTCTGAGATGGGTATATATGCTGATGACACCACACTCTATAACAAGCATGACAGGAAAACAAATGAATACATATCTAGGGAAATGGCAGAAACACTAGAGGATGACCTCCAATCTGTAGTGGAATGGGGACAAAAATGGATGGTTACATTCAATGCTGCCAAGACTAAACTTGTTTCCTTCAATAATTACAAGAAACCTTCTCTACCACCTATAGCAATGGCTAAAGATTGATTAATTGAAAGTACTTCTTTTAAACTCCTCAGCCTAACGTTCACAGGAAACATGAGTTGGAACAATTACATTGAGAGCATTGCTAGTACCGCTGCGAAAAAGGTAGGCTCTCTCTACCATGCTAGAAATCTACTGACACCTGAAAGTATCCTGTACCTCTATAAGACCACCATTCGCCCATGTATGGAGTATTGTTGTCATATTTGGGCTGGTGCATCTGCTACTAGTCTCTCGCTCCTAGACAAGGTTAAAAAAAGAGTCACCAATCTGATTGGGCCTGAACTGTCATCTAAGATTAAGCCTCTGTCCCACTGACGAAATGTTGCATCCCTCTGCCTGTTCTACAAGTATTTTAATGGTGAATGCTCTGACGAACTGCAAGCACTTGTGCCCCCACGATATAAATACCCTTGACAAACCTGACAAGCAGCTAAATCCCACCCCTTCACAGTAGAGATCTCTAGATGTAAGAGAGCTTTCTACTCCAGTAGTTTCTTCCCCAGAACCGCTAGACTTTGGAATTCCCTTCTGTGTTCCTGCTTCCCCAACTGTACTGACATGCAGAAGTTCAAGTGTAACGTGAACCGACATCTTGCTGCCCAACATAGTAGCTCATGTCCTTGATAGTAGCCCCCTACACCAAAGTGGCAATGTGCCTTGTTTGGGGTGAAAATGTAATTAAAAAAAAAAAAAAATATATCGAAGGCAATGGCAGAAACACTAGAGGATGGCCTTCAATCTGTAGTGGAATAGGGACAAAAATGGATGGTCACATTCAATGCTGCCAAGACTAAACTTGTTTCCTTCAATAATTACAAGACACCTTCTCTACAACCAATTGCAATGGCCAAAAACACATTACCTGAAAGTACTTCCTTTAAACTCCTCGGTCTAACGTTCACAGGGAACATGAACTGGAATAGATACATTGGGAGCATTGCCAAAGCTGCTGCGAAGAAGGTGGGCTCTCTATACCATGATAAACAGCTACTTACGCCTGAAAGTATCCTGTAGCTCTATAAGACCAACATTCGCCCATGTATGGAGTACTGTTGTCAGATTTGAGCTGGTGCATCTGCTATTTGTCTCTCACTCCTGAACAAGGTTCAAAAGAGAGTCGCCAACCTGATAGGTCATGAATTGTCATCTAGGCTTCAGCCTCTATCCCATTGACGAAATGTTGCATCCCTCTGCCTGTTCTACAAGTACTTTAACAGACAGACAGACACTTTCACTGTTATAGATATATAGATTAGTATTATTTTTCTAAATTTCTTTATAAATATATTGTTTCTACTGCTTATTATTATATGTATTTTTCTCTGCTAACCCCTCCCTATGCATTCTCTACTCTCCCATACATACCCCGATTTTCTCATATCTTATTTCCACCAACAATCTTAACTTCCTGCTACTGTGTACATGTATTTTTTTCATTTATAAGCCGATGTCATTGAGTCAGTTTTTTTATATAGATTTATAAATCTGGCTCTTTCTTCTCTTCTGACGAGAAGCATTTGCCCACGAAATGCCATGGCTTAAAGAGATTTTTTTTTCTTCCCTTTTTTCTATAAATTTGATGAGTTAATAATTTTTGCTAATCATCTTTGAATTCTCATCTCTCACTTCTTATAATCATGTTATTAGGTTCCAGATTAGTTGAAGATTTTGGAATTTACTTTCAATGTGGGAATCTTCAACCAATCTGGAACCTAATACAAGGATTACCATTCTAATCGGATACCAAAAACGCATCTCCTTTTTATGTTCCAACTTTTATTTTCTTTCTCTATTTCCCTTAAAAAGATTTAATTTTTAATATATTTTCTGTGTGTGTGTTGAAATAGCAAAATTATATCAAACCAGATTTAATATTTTGTTGATGACTTTGCCTCTGAGGAGATGAGCCGACATCGAAAACCCATGGATTAAGGAAATACTTTAAATGGGTGTGGTCTTTGTTCAAACAATAAATTTTTGTTTTGAAAATTATATTTTCTGAATGACATTTAAATATAAAAACTGTAATATATATATATATATATATATATATATATATATATATATATATATATTCATCTATTTCGTTGAAAGCAATGAAAACACTGGTTTCTGTGCGCAATGACAGCGGCTTGAGGGGTATGAATCGGTCTATGCCGACATTTAACTGTTCCGTCAAGTCAGATACCATTTTTTTTATTTTTTTAATTTTTTTATTACATTTTCACCCCAAACAAGGCACATTGCCACTTTAATGTAAGGGGCTACTATCAGGGGAAACATCTACTGGGGTACTATGTAGGGATTAGGGCAGCGAGATGTTGGTTCACGTTGCACTTGAACTTATGCATGTCAGTACAGTTGGGGAAGCAGTGACCTGGAATGGAATTCCAAAGTCTAGCAGTTCTGGGGAAGAAACTACTGGAGTAGAAAGATCTTTTACATCTAGGGATCTCTACAGTGTGGGGGTGGGATTTTGTAGCTTGTCGGGTCTGTCGAGGGTGTTCACGTCGTGGGGGCACAAGTGCTTGCAGTTCTTCAGAGCATTCACCATTATAATACTTGTAGAACAGGCAGAGGGATGCAACGTTTCGACGATGGGACAGAGACTGAAGTTCTGATGCCAGTTTATGGCCTATCAGATTTGCGACTCTCTTTTGAACCCTGTCAAGGAGCGAGAGACTAGTAGCCGATGCACCGGCCCAAATGTGACAGCAATACTCCATACATGGGCGAATAGTGGCCTTATAGAGGTACAGGATACTTTCGGGTGTTAGAAGTTTTCTAGCACGGTAGAGAGAGCCCACCTTCCTTGCAGCGGCCCTGGCAATGCCCTCGATGTAATTGTTCCAGCTCATGTTTCCTGTGAACGTTAGGCCAAGGAGCTTGAGAGACGTACTCTCAGATAAAGAGTTGTTGGCCATTGCTATAGGTGGTAGAGAAGGTTTCTTGTAATTATTGAATGAAACCAGTTTTGTCTTGGTGGCATTGAACGTTACCATCCACTTTTGTCCCCATTCCACTACTGATTTGATGTCATCCTCTAGTGTTTCTGCCATTACTTTAGATATATGTTCATTTGTTTTCCTGTCGTGCCTGCTATAGAGTGTGGTGTCATCAGCATATATACCCATCTCAGAGGCAATTTTGTCAGGGAGGTCATTTATGAATATCAGGAACAGCAGAGGACCAAGGATAGATCCCTGGGGCACTCCCGCATTTATATATATAAATTATATTATATAACCGTGGAACGGGCTTGTCTAAATCCATATTGATGGTCGGTCAGAAGTTTAGCATCTGTAAGGTGCTGGACTAGAGCATGGTTAATTAAGGTCTCAAATATTTTGGCAAAAAGTGGGAGGAGGCTAATAGGGCGATAAAAAATATTTCCCCATGGGGTGTCTCTGATAAGATCTCTGATAGCTTCCCAGTCAGCCATAGCGGACACGTTCTTTTTAAACATGGAACGCAAAGATATCTCTGATATAAATGTTTGGAAATCATTACCAATCAGCTATAGAGTACCAATATATATATATATATATATATATATATATATATATATTATCCGAAACCTACTAAACCATATCTAATCATCCATTCCTAAACTTACAAAACTATATCTAACCATACATTAACTCGTCTCTCTCAATCCAATACTGTAGCAAATTTAGCTGCTTTCACAGCACGAATTTTTACCTATACCCTCTCTCAGTAACAATGGAAATGGAAGCATAGTAATGCCTTTTTTAACCAGGTTACCTACTAAAACCAGCCCATATATCTATTTACCAAATTACACATGACTCAAAACTTACTGTTTTTACCCGTACTATATTTGCACTCGCATCTCATGCCCTGCTATCATCTAAAATATAGCTTGGGCACAACTCGTAGTTCAATTCTTAACACCTACTCACACTCTAATATTATACTAGACCCAAGCTCACATGAATAAAAAATAAATAAATAAATAAATAAAGATAAAAGGAAAAAATAAAAAATATATATATACAAAAGAGAAAGCCTCAAACCACATTATCTCCTCCTAACAAGCCTCCTTACAATCATAGTTGCTTACACTGCATGAGCTCTACTCAACCTCTTTATCCAGTAACAATGAAATAACAATGTCCCTAATCCACTTTGAGGAGTGTAACTATTTTAGCAGATATAACCTCTACAAACTAACCCAATAACATTAACTAACCACGCGGGGTCGCAGAAATACCTGGATTAGAACCCAGGCGCGGAGCAAACCCTCTCAGTGGTGACGGACCCAGTAGATCTTTCCAGATCATCCGTCTAGGAGAAGGAAAACTCTGAAACCAAACCAAAGAGGAGGGAGGCCTCTTCAGTCTTGGATGACAACCTTCCTAGAGCTCAATCAAATTACCGGTCTGCAAACCTAAAATGCTTAAGGAGTAGATAGGTCCTGCCTATCGCCCGGCTTCCATACTCCTTCTTTGCCTATTAGTCAGGTGCAGAGATACTATCACAGTGATTCGACAGAAACACCCAGTGGTAGATCTTGTTTCTTGTCTAGGGCAATGAACGCCGTTTCCCCACTCCCGACACACCCCACCCCTAAAGCTGGGCACTTGAGAATGCTTGAGTACCACATATGCCTGAGCAAGTAGATTGGGTTGACCTTCCTCCGATGGGTTGAGGGTACCGGATTGACAGTTACTGGCTGCTGTTTCCGACTGGTAGTACAGGAGCCCTAACTCTTTGGTAGCGCTTAGAGCGGCTGCTCCATCAACAGTTGAATAATATCGGGATGTTTGCAGTGCCATGGCGTGCATGGAAAGGGACCCTGCACTCATCCCCGGTGGGCTTTCCTGAGGCCACAGTCCTAGTTGATGGAGGGTCAGCTGATGGTCTACTTGTGATGCATGTGTGATATTCTGCATAACCTCCTGTTCGGCTTCCCCTAACCCAACTGAAACTCGTTAAAAAAAACATGATGACAGTACAATCTAAAAATAAGCTTAAACCAGGCTTAGGGTCAAACAAATCCAACTTGCCTCCTCCCTTGAGGCTTGCATTCACAAATATCCGTGGGCTTAGAACTAATTTAGCTGATGTTGAAGCATTTCTCCTAACAAATACCCCGGATATCTTAGCACTAAGTGAGACTAACCTACACTCCTCCATCCCCTCTAACTACTTTAACATGCCTGGATATCTCCCACTCTGCCGTAAGGACTCTGACAGACATATGCACGGACTTGGAGTTTACATTCGTAATACCCTTCCCTTGACTAGAGAAACAAACCTAGAAACGGATGATCAAGCCTTTATGTGCTTTAGACTAATCATGCAACACAACATTAGCTACTTTTACTTTCTCTACCGCTCTCCCTCGACCCAAGACTGCACCATAATAAACAAAGTATCTGACAGCATAGACACAGCACTCTCCTTCGACACTAGCGCCCAAGTACATGTATTTGGCGACTTTAATGTCCATCACAAAAACTGGCTTGGATTCTCTACTTACACAGATGCAGCAGGCAGCGCAACTCATAGCTTCTCTGTATCTCACTCCCTAGCGCAAATTGTTACTTTTCCAACCCGCTTCCCTGATCAGGAAGAACAACACGCATCACTATTAGATCTGTTTTTGACCACAGTTCCTGATGATTGTGTAAGGAAAGCCGACAGCCCATTTGGGAACGCTGATCATGCGGTGATAATGGTTGAAATCGCCCTAAACTCTAGACCCAAAACTGAAGAGCCAGTGCTCAAAACAACGAGATATTATAAAAAGGCTGACTGGGAAGCTATCAGAGATCTTATCAGAGACGCCCCATGGGGAAATATTTTTTCTCTTCCTGCTGAACAGTGTGCAACCGAGACCACTGAATGGTTCAAAACTGCAATCGAAGCGCATGTTCCCATGCGGAAATTCTATAGCAAGCCCCACTCTCCCCAATGGTTTACTTCGACTTGCGCAACTGCCATTGCTCAAAGGCAGCGTGCATTCCGCAGGTTTAATCGACATAAGTCCAGTTCAAACAGACAGAAGTACATAGAAGCTAGAAGTAACGTTAAGAAAGAAATAGCGACAGCTAAGAGGGAATTTACGGAAACCACGAAAAAACGCATCGAAGCACAAAAACTAGGAACTCGTGACTTCTGGAAAATCTACAACAGTGTAGTAAATAATGGGCAATCAACAATTCCCCACTAACCAACAATCACGAGGTTCTTTGCTCAGCAACCGAGAAGGCTAACATGCTTGCCAGTCGGTTTGCCTCAAACTCCACACTGGACCCTCTAAACCACCCCCTACCTCAATTTCCTATGCGGACAGACGCCACGCTAGACGACCTGAAAATCACCCCTGCTCAGGTGCATGCTATCATAAATAACCTTAACACTTCCAAAGCATGTGGACCCGACCTCATCCCAGCTGTGCTATTAAAAAAGTGCTCAGCCGAAGTAGCTCTAGTTCTCTCCAAACTCTACAACAAATGCCTTAATGAATCTTGCTTTCCGAGCTGTTGGAAAACTGCTTCTGTAGTACCAGTATTCAAGAATTCTGGCGAAAGAACTGACCCATTAAATTATCGCCCTATTAGCCTCCTCCCACTTTTTGCCAAAATATTTGAGACCTTAATTAACCATGCTCTAGTCCAGCACCTTACAGATGCTAAACTTCTGACCGACCATCAATATGGATTTAGACAAGCCCGTTCCACGGCAGACATCCTCACTGTAATCTCTGAACGCATATACCATTCACTGGACAAAGCGGGAGAGGGAAGAGCGGTAGCTCTAGATATATGTAAGGCTTTTGACAGGGTATGGCATGAGGGTCTCCTCAGGAAGATTAGATCTTACGGTATCACTGGTAGAATACTTAACGTAATTAAATCCTTCTTAGATAAGAGAAAAATCCAGGTTGTCCTCGACGGTCGTACATCTAAACAATATAAATGCGGGAGTGCCCCAAGGACTATCCTGGGACCTCTGCTGTTCCTGATATTCATAAATGACCTCCCCGACAAGATTGCCTCTGAGATGGGGATATATGCTGATGACACCACACTCTATAGCAGGCACGACAGGAAAACAAACGAACATATATCTAAAGTAATGGCAGAAACACTAGAGGATGACCTCCAATCAGTAGTGGAATGGGGACAAAAATGGATGGTAACGTTCAATGCCACCAAGACAAAACTGGTTTCATTCAATAATTACAAGAAACCTTCTCTACCACCTATAGCAATGGCCAACAACTCTTTATCTGAGAGTACGTCTCTCAAGCTCCTTGGCCTAACGTTCACTGGAAACATGAGTTGGAACAGTTACATCGAGGGCATTGCCAGGGCCGCTGCAAGGAAGGTGGGCTCTCTCTACCGTGCTAGAAAACTTCTAACACCCGAAAGTATCCTGTACCTCTATAAGGCCACTATTCGCCCATGTATGGAGTATTGCTGTCATATTTGGGCCGGTGCATCGGCTACTAGTCTCTCGCTCCTTGACAGGGTTCAAAAGAGAGTCGCAAATCTGATAGGCCCTAAACTGGCATCAAAACTTCAGCCTCTGTCCCATCGTCGAAACGTTGCATCCCTCTGCCTGTTCTACAAGTATTATAATGGTGAATGCTCTGAAGAACTGCAAGCACTTGTGCCCCCACGACGTGAACACCCTCGACAGACCCGACAAGCTGCAAAATCCCACCCCCACACTGTAGAGATCCCTAGATGTAAAAGATCCTTCTACTCCAGTAGTTTCTTCCCCAGAACTGCTAGACTTTGGAATTCCATTCCGGGACACTGCTTCCCCAACTGTACTGACATGCATAAGTTCAAGTGCAACGTGAACCAACATCTCGCTGCCCTAATCCCTACATAGTACCCCAGTAGATATTTCCCCTGATAGTAGCCCCCTACACCAAAGTGGCAATGTGCCTTGTTTGGGGTGAAAATGTAAAAAAAAAAAAAAAAAAAAAAAAAAATATATATATATATATATATGTATATCTATATATATCTATATATATATATATATATATATATCTATAGATAGATAGATAGATAGATAGATAGATAGATATGATGATTCAAATGATAAAAAATTGAAATGGAATAAATATATTTATGTACTAATACACTGGATTCTATAATTTAATCAAATTGTTACTTCATTCAGGGCGTTTATTCTCAAAGCCACGCCTATTTTTTTTTTTTTTATATAAATCTATCTTTCTAACTCAAACTTTAGTCTATTAGTATGTTCATTGATAACCACAGTTTCGAAGCTTTCTCATCTTTACAACTAGATGCGCGGTGACGTAAAACCCTAGATAAACTAATTCTTTTTTTTTACTTTTTATTAACTTAATCATTTTTTCTCTCAGTATTCCTTCTCATTAGGTGTTTAGTTCTCTCCCGCTGGAAGAACTTAGACACCAGAGTGGGAAAGTGGGATAGAGAAGTCATCCCCACTCCACGAACAGAGGCACTCTGACCCGCAAAAAGTACCTGGGAAGCCCTGTCAGCACTCCCCGGCGAGGGCGCCTCATGTGAACAACACCAAACCAAACCTCTCTCAAAAAGACAAGGCAAAATTCTTTCTCATTCGCAAGACACGTTAACGGTAAGTTCCCTTTTCTATAACTTTATTTCACTTTTACATGTATTCACAAGTAATATTTAAGAATATAACGCTACCTAAACTTGTAAGATCACAGTATAGTATCTGTTCCGATGGTAGACTTCACCTGTTATGTCCTCGATCAGTGCAGGAGAAATCCTTTATTACTGGGACAATTTTTTTTTATTTTTGTTCTAATTCGAGTGCCCCTTTTTGTGGAGCTGGATTTCCCCACATTAAAAACCGACCTTGTGTCTAACTCTGCCCTCGTGGAGAGGCAAGTAATTAGGAACAGTCTGTCAAAATTACAAATGTGTAATGCGTACGCATTCTTAAATATTACTTATAAGCGCACGCGGTTATTATTTTATCATCTATCCATCTAGGTACGTGCAAAATGAATGTCGATGCTCAAAATGCATAAACATTTTGACCCCTCCCTTTACTTAAAAATTCACCAAAAATCAGGAAATTAACCAATTTTAATGAAATTTTCAGTATTCATAAAATAATGATCACGGAATATAATGAACCCATTATTTTTTATTTAAATCTTAGTGGAAATGTATTATTTTGTTTAAACAAAAAATACCTTTATTAAAGTTATGGTTTTCTGTAGTAAAAAAAAAAAAATGAAAGAATTTAGTTTTGCTTTTTTATGAAAATAAAGCATCGTAAATTATAACAATTTTAAAAAGCTTATTTTATTTTTACAGGAACATTACGAAAAAAGCCCCTAAATATCATATTAATGAAATCAATATAACTTGAAGAAAAATGAATTTCTCGAACTACTGATATTACCATTGAATTAAGCATTGTTTATTTAACATTTTAACTCAAAAAAAAAAAAAAAAAATCATAAATGCAAAAAATACTTCCTGTTCTTTTTTAAAATTATATTTTTTAGCCTTATTTTAATATGTAAGATTCTAATATTTTCCTTGTCTGAATTAATGTATAATTTTAACATAATTTTTATATGATCTTGAAAAATAAAAAAATTTTAAATTTAAAAGCAGGAACACAGAAAAATAATTAAATTAAAAAATGGTAAAAATTATGCAAATGTTCATGATAGGAATGCGCGGATCCACGGATGTACGGCTGAAAAAAAAAAGAAAGAAAACCACCACTCCCTACCTCCCTCCAACTACCTGACGTTATTTTTAGACTGCCCTTTGGCTAACATTGTAGGCTTCCGTAGAATCCATACTTCGAGGATTTCGTTTTGTTTTGTTTGAGCGAAGCCAGAACTTCCCGCTATTTGGGTTTAATTAAGTTATTTTTAGACATACAAGGTGTTTTGTTTTTAATTTAATTCAAACTCTTAGGACTTTACTTTACTAATTATCTTTGAAATAGATCCAGAAAACTAATATTTATCTTTTAAGGGAGTTTTGAATTTATTTAACTTCAAAATTTAGATGAATTTGTCAGCTTCCGAATATCGCCGTGAAAACATTTTTCATTTATAATTTTTTTTTTTCATGTGTACAAATATTTTTTCCTTTAGGAAATTAACTTTAGGCTTCAATCTTTCAAATGCAACCAAAAAGTAATCGGAAACCTACAAAAAATTATGATAAATCGGCTTTCTAGACTATGTTCCCTATCAGTTGTCCGCGATTAATGACAGTACCTACATCTATCTATCTATCTATCTATCTATCTATCTATCTATCTATCTATCTATTTATTAATGTATCAATCTATCCATCTATAAATCAATCAATCTATCAATGAATCAATCAATCTATCTATCTATTCATTAATCTATCTATCAATCAATCAATCAATCTCTTCAGTAATCAATCAATTAATCTATCTATCTATTAATTAATCAATCAATCTATTCATCAATCAATCAATCAATCTATCAGCCAATCTATCTATCTATCTATCTATCTATCTATCCATCAATCAATTTCAACTTTGACCTCTTGCCAGCCAAATTTTCTGCCCAAAACTGCTTGCTGCATGTTTGAATACCCTTTATGTAAAATTTCAAATTTTTAGACCCAAAATTTCCTGAATAGTTTGCTAAAGACAGCAAAGTTAAAATCTTTTGAAGTTTGACCCCTTAACAGCCAACATTTAGGCCAAAAACCGATAAAAAAATCTCGCGCTATTTCTGAATACACTTTCTGCATAATTTCAAATGTTTAGACTAAAAATTGGCTGAGTAATTTGGTAGACACAACTGAGGTAAATTTTAAAAAAACTTTCACCCCAATTTTGACCCCTTAACATTTATTGTTTTGGGCTCAAATCAAATTAAAATGTTTAATCCATGTCCAAGTAACCTATATCTAAAATTTCAAGTGTTTAAACCCGAAATTGGCGGAGGAGTTTGGTAGAGTTTTCAAAGGTCGAATCGTTGAACTTTGACCCCTTGAAAGCCAAATTTCTGGCCGAAAATCGATTTTCCCAAATCTCAATACTCCTTATGTCAATTTTAAAGTCTTTAGACTGAAAAGTTACAGAGTAGTTTGGTAGGGAAATGTGCACACACCGACAGCCATACAATTTTACTTTTATAGATATATAGATAATTTAATTGCAGAAATTCTCCTCTGGATCAAATTACGCTAGGTTTACAATAACAGATGCCACATACAAATTTATTAGGTCTAAACTTTTACCCACTATCTTATGTAACCTTTAAACGCCGTTACAGAAAATTTATTCGTTATGATAAAATCCTATTTTACTTTCTACAAGCAGCATTATCATGATTGCAAAGATCTATAGACGAAGTAGTTCATATTTTCTCCTCTACCTGAAAAGTCCCCCCATTCACCCAATAAACACCGGGTAAAAATATAACCATTATAAATATATTAATCTGACACCCTTATTAACTGGATTAAACACTCAAACACCTTCAACTACCATTACACCACAATTAAAAAATAACGATTTCTCCCCTATAACATTTCGCCTATTCTCATTGACTGCGACCACGAAATTCTATTATTCCAGGTTGTACATAAACATACAAAAAAAAAACAAAAAAAAAAACGAACACAGCAGCCCTTATTCAATATGGCCGAGCAATCGCCATGCATTGTTATACATCATTTATACTTTACTATCGTCGCTTTTCCTTTATTTTACAGACTGATTTTTAAAAAATAATCATAACATTTACTTACAAGTTACACATGACATTACGCATTATTTTGATTAACATTATTTACACATTCTTACATTAAATAAAATACGTCACAGCTTTCTTTATATCATCTCCGGTTTCGGCGTCCCAAATTAACCAATGCTAACATAAACTAATCTCTTTTTAAATCATTTATACTTTAGTATCGGCGCTATTCCTTTATTTTGAAGACTGATTTTTAGATTTACTTACAAGTTACACATGCTATTAAGCATTATTTGGATTAACATTATTTATCTATTGTTACATAAAAAAACGCCAAAGCTTTCTCTATATTATATCCGGTTTCCGCATCCTAAATTGAGCGATGCTAAATTGAACTGATCTCCTTATAAATCATTTATACTTTACTATAGTCGCTTTTTCTTTATTTTACAGACTTATGTTTACAAAAATTAACTAAAGCATTTAATTAAAAGTTACACATTACGCCTTTACTCATTATTTGGATTAACATCAACGTTCTACTGAATTGAACACCTTCTTTGTGACCGTCGCCAAGAAAAATATTGCAGCAATATTTTTCTCAATGATGGTCACAAAGTACGTGTCCAATTCAGTAGAACGTTATAATTGAAAACTGATCGATGAAATAAATTTTTTTTACAGTTTTACTTTTTCTTATCTGAAAGTTAAGTTTGTTATCGATGTGATTAACGTGAAAAAAAGAAAAAAATGACATTGTGGAATGTACAGGGGGGCAAGTTTATAAAAGTCCGCCGAAACTCATATTAAAAGAGAGTTGTAGTAGCCCCTCGACATCAAAGTGGCACCGAGCCTAGATTGGGGTAATTAGGCAAAAAAATAAAATTAAAAAATAATAAATAAATAAATGAATAAATAAATAAAAATAAATAATAAATAAATAAACTAAAAAATAATTATTTTTCACTTTCAAAATCATAAAAAATATTTATTTTTATATAAAACGCATTGTCACATTCTAAGCCTGAATTACGTCCAGATAAATTATCATTTTCATTACTTTTCATCCAATGACTACATTTACGCAAGTGTTTTTTTTGTCTGTCAAATAATTTACGTCGTTAAAGTAGATCTTTCCCCTTTATTACATTACCTACGTATATACTTATTTGTTTTATATTGGCTTTTTTTTTTACTGCAGTTGTTTTTTGTTTAGTTCTATTTTTCAGGACTCCTTTTCCACACTGCTCAGATATTAACGGTTTTTATGTAATTTTTTTTTATTATCTTACCACTAACTACAATATTTCCCTCTATAGGTTTTAGATTATGCTGAATAAAACAACATATTTTAACTTTGGTGGAGACAAGTAGTTTTAGAGATATAATGACATGCATTATGCACTGTAATTCACTGTTTTATGTATGCACGATAAAAAGTGTACTTCTCTCCACACAACACTGCCACCCACTGCTACCAACTGCCACCCACTGCCACTCATTCCCAGTTTTTTTGTTTATAGTCTTTGCAGGTGGGTATGCTGACAGCATATATTCATATATTAAGGTTGAACTTGGGGCAAATACTTGGACAGTCGTCCCTCTTATAAAATGGGGTGTCTATTCCGACAACTGTTCTTATCATGACGAGGTTGATCGTGTCTATTCCATACGACGTCCTTAACACGAGGAGGTTAGGGGTGTCTATTCCGAAACCCATTAAGATTTTGGAGAGTGGTCACCGCCAACAATTGATTAAATTATTTACGAGGAGGGCGCATGCTTCCACCGGGCAACGCCGTAACCGGATCCTGCTAATAACAAATAAATGACAAAAGTCTATATTCCAAATGTCAAGATGTTGACTATCTTACAATATATTCCTTTAAGTACATTGACATTTTAACAGGTACTGTCAAGAATTATAAATGTCAACGTACTTAAAGGAATATATTATAAGATGGTTAATATCATGTAACTTGTAATATTGATATTTCTCATTTATTTGTTATATATATATATATATATATACATACACACACACACACACACACACACACACACACACACACACACACACACACATATATATATATATATATATATATGAGAATTTTTTTAAACATTCCATTTATAACATTATATAATACATTCCTAATCCTGCAATATTTTGTTATAAATTTATTATATTTTTTACCAGAATATCTTGTCCTTTTCTTTTCCAGCTTTAACAACTAGTCCTTTACTTTTCCATGTTTAAGCTTAACCATATTACTTTTCATGCTCGCATTTTTCTATCGTAATATATATATATATATATATATATATATATATATATATATATATATATATATATATAAGATGACATACATATCACAAAACACAATTGCAATTATTCTTCCGATTTATTTGGATTTATGTGCATATTCCTTTTATTTTCTTTTAAGTTGATGAGTTCCTTTTCCTCTGATGAGCCAGGGCTAAAAATATTCAAAAATTGACATAATAATTATATGAATGGTTCGGCATTACGAAACGGTTGCTGTCATAAATTGAACGTTTTAATATGCTGAAAGAAATAAACCCTAAGATGGACGACATCTTCAAATTTGGAATGTGGACTTTTTTTTATCTATATATATAAAAGCGAAAATGGGTGTATGTATGTTTGTATGTATGTGGGTTTGTGTGTCTGCTAAAAACTTTCGATAGACACGACGAAAATTCACAAACTCGGTATCATATTGGAGCCCCATCCTTCGCACGAAAAATATTGAAAAATTGGCCAAGAAGGTTCATTTTTTTTCACCCCGAAATCGACAATTTTCGACAGGGGGGGGATGAACAAAAACGGTCCTCTCGTGACGACGACCAGTTCTACGCATGCGTCAGATGACGTCATGACCTGATTTACTTTAAATAGTTGAAGAACTGATTAAATTTCACGTACGTCGCGATAGCTCAGTTGGTTAGCGCGTTGGTTCGTTATCTAAACGTTTTGGGTTCGAATCGTGGTGTGAGATGTCTTTTTTTTTCGATCTTTTAAATTTAAATATTGAACCTGTGTTATTTAAGCAATTTTTCACGTAACGTTCGTTTTTCTGTTTTTTTTTACATCGCTTATCCACCCCGACCACACACCCAAAAACACTCGGGTACCCACAGATTTTTTAAATTTTAATATCGAAACAGGCTTACTTAAGCCATTTTTCACGTGTTGGTTTTTCTGGTTCCTTTTTGGATTTTTCGATTTTTACATTTAACATCGTTCGTTTGCCTTACGTTAGTTTTTTTGTGTTTTTTTTCGATGTTTTGATTACCCCCCATGTTTTCTTTTTTTTTACTTCGCTTATAACAAACAAACCTGGTCATTGACCTCATACGTCGTCGTCGTTGTCGTCGTCGTCGTAACGCTCTATGACTTCCGCGCGTGCACCTGTCAATTTGGTTCTTACTTAAATAAATTCAAACATCTTTCAGTAACTCATTCTGGCTGGCTGATTTTATTTTCAAACTTCACCTCAGGGCTTCGGGTTCGATCATACCAACTTTTACCCCCCCCCTCTAAACACCCGGGCAACGCCGGGTACCTCCGCTGGTACATACATAAAGGGGAATAACTCATACTTTAAATGTAAAAGAAAATCTCTTTTACAGCTAACAATGTTTATTTTTCTTTATAGTTTTTTAAAGCTCACAAGTACCAGGTGTCACTTAACTTGAGACTGTATTTATGTTTAATAAACCGATTATAAAGGATTTTTTGTTACACACTGTCCAAGATTATAAGTCTGATTCGAAATGTTAACGACCCCTGTTGTTCAAGAAACAAGCAGTTGGCACGAACAAAAATATTATTAGTATTATGAAATATAAAATTTAATTTAAAATTCCATCGCTTTATTTTATTTATTTATTTATTTATTTTTGATAATCGTTGAAAAGCATCACATCATCCAAATCTGATTATCTGTGGAACCGACTGTGCGACATTTTTAACGACATTTTATCTCTTTGAGAATTCTTGAATGTCAAATACATTCATTTTAATCTTACACGGCATAATCACGTTGACCTACTGGTTCCCATGAGATCACTGTAGTTAAGTAACGTTAAACCTGGTCAGCATTAAAATGGGTAATCAATTGTGGAATACCAGACGCTGTATGCATTCTTCGTTCATCTTGGCATTGTTCCGACTTCTCCTTTCCATCGGAATCCAGCAGTGCTGGTTCAGGAGCGGAGTAGTTAGAGATTGAGCATATTGTTTCATAATTACATACACAGTTTCCCTTACATGGGGTATCCCTTGTCTCTGTTGAATTAACGGAGGCTTATATATATCGTATATAAAGAGATTTTGTTCCGCTCCTAATTCAGTCATGATTATTTAAACGTAATAAATACATTGTAGAATTTGTCTTTTAAAATACTTTTGGAAATGGAAAATATGCCCTATTTTTTAAATGAGTTTTTTTTTTACGGGGGGGGGGGCGCTTATCAAAGTCCAGAGACCACTCTCAGGCAAGAGTTAATGAGTGTTAGACGCTGAAACAATACCGTGATGACCAATAATGGTGGAACTTGGATAGTTTTTAATATTTAAGAGGAGGGCTAAATAAGATTTTATTTACATTAGACTTGAAAACGGCTATGTTATAGTCAGCTGAGAAACAACTCCACGGTAGATATTGACTTGCTGCTCGCCTCAGCAAGATGTGACACAAGGTCGGAAAGTGGGGGTTTCCAGCAAGCATCCCTAAATGAGGGAAACTTTAGGCCTAGTAAAAATTGCTTGTGAATTTTCGTCGGCATTACCCGGTAGGGGCGCCTCAAGCAATAGATGGTGACTTTGCTCCATCTGAAAGCTGGGTGGCAAAGCCTGGGATGCTGCACCTCTTAGGTAATACATAGGCGTATATCTCATTCCGACAGGTACTGGTTCAATTCCTGGCCCCGCACCTGTCGGGCTGATTGTTGAGAACGGGTTCTTGACTGGTACTTTCTACCTAAGCAACCCCATGGTATTGTGTTTCTCAGACGGACAGTTCTAGGAAAGAAACTTTGCTCATAAAATTTTCATTAGAGAAATTATTCACAGTTATTGTAGCTAGACGAGTGTTTGTTGCGAATGTTTTCGGGGGGGGGGGGCTATAGATTGAAGCTCAGCCAAGCACCTATCGTAAAAGTAAAGATAAAGCAGATGTCCTAACAAATAAAGAAAATGCATGACCGGAAATCGAAACCGAACCTTAAGATCTGATATTCTATCTACTAAACTATTTGGGCTTTCTTATATACTAGCCTGGATTCCCGGCGTTGCCCGGGTGTTTGGAGGTGTGTGTTTAGCAAAAAAAAAAAAAAAAGAAAGAAAAGTGGTCGTAGGCAGGTAGGCTCGAACCCATACAGCGAAGGAGGAAAAGAACGTGAAAAAAAAACAAAAGACAAAAAAAAAAAAACGTGATGTCTTTGCTGTTACGCCCATCAACAAACCGGAAGTGGCGAAGGTTAAAATCAACGCTAGTCAATCGAAAAGAGTGGATGATTTTCAAAAATATCGAAAAAAGCGATTCCTCCTTTCATAAAGTGCCTAGTTGAGGGTGAAGGAATTAATGTTTTTAGCCATTTTTTTTCGATATTTGTCGCCCGAGCTTCAAAACGATACCGATCTCGTGAAAATTCGTCGCCTCTGTCGAAAATTTTAGGCATACATACATACATACATTTAAACAGACAGGTGAGATTTATATTATGGATGGATTTTATAATTTTGGTCTGATGTCATTGATTTATGATTTCCATCATGTTTCAAAGCATGAATTCAAACATAAACGATAATGAAAAAATAAACAGATGAATGGATAAACATTATCGATAAAAAGTAATTTAGTAGCCAAAGCAATTTATTTTTGCGTATTTTATGCAGTTTTTTTTTAACAATTATATAATCCTTCCAGCCTGGGGGGGGGGGAGTAAAATATAAATCCTGCAATTTATTGTTCCTTCTTCAAGATTTCCTTAAAGACGAAGAGAAATTTTGTTTCAATTCACACTGCTTTTAAATGTGGCGGATCAAGAATTAAATTAGATTCGGACACCTAGAATTTTTTAAAACTCTCAGTAACCCTCCAGGGAACGTAGCAAATTATAACGCAAACATAATATACTCAACATTTATGAATTACATAGATCAAGACAGACGGCCTAACAAAAGATCTGCTCTTTGGTGCAACCCCTGGCAAAAGAGGACGTGGAAGACCAAAGACAAAAATGTCAGACAACGTCAAGGACATTGCGGACATTAACATGGATGAGTTGTTCAGAATGGTGTAGAACCGGTGTCAAGGGCGACAATTCGCGAAGAGTGCCACGGCTGATCAGTAATTACCATTCCGTCAAAGATCAAGACATCAATTTAAAAAAAAAAAATTCTAATCAGTTTGTTTAAGCAGGGGATAGAGCATCCTACAAGATGCCAAACATTCACCCGTTAACTCAGATATTCCAACTGTGAGATCTTTTTAAGATTCTGATTCTTCCTTTAAGTGCGATTGTTTGAATCTCTCTTGCACTTGGTTCACCAGGTATATTTGCAAGATAGCTTGAAATTATTCAAATTTTGAAATTATTATTATTTTCTCCATATACATCTGTACAGGTATATTCAATGTGCAATGTGATATATATATATATATATATATATATATATATATATATATATATATATATATATGATACCTCTTTAGAGAAAATATTAAAATTAAAATAAATATTAAAAACTAAAATAAAGTTTTATTGAAATGAAAATAAAAATGAGATAAAATGAGATTACGAAATAAAATATAATAAAGTTGTAATTGAAAATCATAAAATAAACCAAATGTAATAATAGAATTATAGCAACAACATTAGATATAAAAAGATATATCTATAAATTAGATTGGAACATGAAATAAGCTGGTATATTTTACATCACATAGAATTAAATTCAAATATGATAACTATGAGTTAATAATTTTATTTCAGAATTATATATTAAAATATATTAAACTATTAAATTTACGTATGGAATGGAGGGCGTGGAGCTTGAATATTCTAACTATTGGCTTTATTGTAATATTAAAACATGTTAAATATTAGTTAAAATCTTAAAATTACAAATTATAAATAAAATAAAAAAAGGTAAATTTGAGGGTAAGATAAAATAAAATATTATGTAATATTGATGTTACTAATATAATTAAAGCATAATTAGATTTTAAACCATTAAATATTAATGCATATATTCAATTAATTAATTGAAACGGAAAATTATTACATGAGTAGTGTATTTTAATAATAAATACGAGTGGAAATATTATTTATTCAAATAAAGTAAAATGTACAAACCAATTTATCTAGTTTGGAAATAATTATTAAAACTTGATTGAGAATATTTGTACGTAATTACTACAGACTAGAAATAATATTTTTTAGAGTAAAACTTTCAAAATAATTAACTTAAAATAAATAAATAAAATAGTAAGAACTAATTAATTAAATATTAAACAAATAAGGTTATTAATATATAAAAAGCTCACGTTAATTTTTTTAAAATCATATTTTAAAACTCGTAATAAATTAAGCACAAAATATACAAACATATGAAAGATGGAATTGAAATGTATTTTAATAGTAATGAAAAATAAAAATCTTAATACAAAGATATAGTTATCAGAATATATTTTCAGGAAAAATTTAAAATAAATAAAGTATGTAATAAAATTTTTTATATTAAAAATAGAATAGAAATAATGAAAAAATGAGGTATATTTAAATTCAATAAATTAGATTAGAGGAAATATAATGATAGAAGAAAAGCTAATAGCGGCATACTAGGTAATCATTAATTTGAAAATTATAATTTAACTTGGAAAATCAATAGATAAAACTCATATAAGTATAGATTAATTTATGTTAAAATGTTTTAAATATCAAAATTTAAATTAATAATATAATCAATAAAATGCGAATTGAATAAATAAACAAAAATATAAATAAAAACAATAAAATTAGATAATTATGTAATTTATTAATAGAGTTAAATTCTATTCAATCTAAAAGTGAGATTACATAAAGGGAAATAACTCACTTAAATTAAGAAATAGATTAACGCTCTTGAATGGATTATAAACAAATAATAAAAAAGAGATTAATTAAGACTATTTAAATGGCAAAAAAATGAATTCTGCTTAATGTAGAAATAAATTCAATATAAATAATAATTATTTAATAGGTTAAACTTATAGGTATCCAAAATTTGGGTCTAATCAACAAATTTTATTACCGGAAACAAAATCAATAGTAATTAGTTTCATATAAAAAATATAAATACATATGTTATAGATTTTACAGTTATCAATATTATCTAAGTAGATATATAGACGAATTATAAATAATAAATCAATAAAATATAAAATAAAATATCAAACGAATAAAATTTATTAATACGGGAATTCGATGATTTTACTGAAAAATTGAAAAATAGCGTCATAAAAGGAAAAAAAGTTAATTGCACATTCTCTGCCAATTGTCGGATTTTGTAATCATGCCCGAATGCATTTTATTTTCTTTAAATGAATTGATAAGTTCTTTCTCTTCTGATGAGTTAAGGGCAAAATAGATTCATTGATTGATATAATAATTAAATGAATGATTGTACGCTTCGAAACAGGTGCTGTCAAGAATTGTAAATGTTACTCTTAATCAAAATAATAAATGGTAAGATGGTCAACATCTTGAAATTTGGAATCTAGGGCTTCGTCACATATATATATATATATATATATATATATATATATATATATATATATATATATATATATATATATACTTCATTTACTCACATAAAATTAATATACGAAAGTATAAATTTATGCGTAAACTTTAAGTATTTACTTCAACAGTACTCAATACGTAGGTAGAGCTAGTTAGTAAGATATAAATATATATATGGCGTTTAAGCTACACTGAATATTCCGCGTTTCGTCCACTCTAGGATTCTTCAGGCTTATGCGAGATTTTTGTGGTTATCTCGTATTTTTATACACGCAGCTACTATTGAGTTTTTTGTTAGCTAATCAGCTTTCTAGTATCCAGCGAGCCCTTCCTAATCAGCCAATGAGTAGGCACATACAGGACAAATGCTCATTTGACCTCCAGTTGACCCGTTCATTTGTGTGTGCTATTTAGCCTATTTAGTGTCTTGACCTGTTTTAAATCTAGGAAACTTTGTTTTATATGCTAATATATATATATATATATATATATATATATATATATATATATATACACATATATATGTGTGATAGTTTATGTATATACATGTTTATTTATTTATTTATTTATTTTCTATTGTTTATATTAGTTTTCAGATTATTTTGTATTTTTATCCTAGAGTAAATTTTTATCCTGTGAACACAGTTGTTTGCTATTTCTCTCCAACAGTTTAATAGATGTTGGCGTTCTTTAAAGTACAGGATAGCAAATTTTTCATGAAGGCATAATCTACATGGGTCGTTTAGGTCTCTACATGTATTTCCTTGTATCACTATTTTCCATTCGACTACCGGCGAACGTCCACTTTCCTTGAGTTCCCAGTATTTGTTTGCTAGAGTTGTTTTCATACGGTGTTTTTTTTTTATTATTGAATGTACTTTTGTGGTCATAATATCGAGTTTTGAAATCTAAGGAAGTCATACCTACGTAATATTTCTTGTTATTCGGGTTTTCTTTCGCAAATATTGTGGCCTGATAAACTACGCTTTTGGTTAGACATTTATTTTGAAGTGAGCAAAGTGTGTGGTATCTACAGTTGCATTTATCTTGTTCGTTAGTCTAGGCTAAATAGCACACACAAAGGAACGGGTCAACTGAAGGTCAAATGGGCCTTTGTCCTGTAAGTGACTGCTCATTGGCTGATTAGGAAGGGCACGGTGGATACTAGAAAGCTGATTGGCTAACAAAAAACTCAATAGTATGTGCGTATATAAAAACACGAGATAACCATAAAAATCTTGCATAAGCCTGAAGAATCCTAGAGTGGACGAAACGTGGAATATTCAGTGTAGCTTAAACGTCATATATATTATATATTTATAAATTACTATATATATATATATATATATATATATATATATATATATATATATAGTTTTGGAAGTTTTTAACTTTTAAAACTATATAAATAAAACTTATTTAATTTTTATATTTTTTATCATTCGTTGGAAAACTATTTAGTCATTTAATCACATGCAATCAATGCCTCAACTTACTCTCTCGAATTCACAATAGTCTCCATGTTAATTTAATCTACAAGAACCTATTAACAGCCATAACTCAACTACCAGATTAAATAATAACACCAACTTAAATCAATCTACCGATCAATTACTAATCAACCCACCACATAATAATCCAACAATAGACCTAACGGAAAATAATCACAATAATCAAGAGGTAATATATATTGGTTCCACATCTGGCCTAATAAAACATAGAATTTCAACGCACAAATATTCTTTTAAAAATAACTCTCTATCAAACCAAACTACTCTATCCAACTATATTTGGCAACTAAAAAATAGCAATATTTCTTTCAACTTAAAATGGCAAATAATTGAGACTTGCAAATCATATAAACCAGGAGATAAATTTTGTCCACTATGTACAAAAGAGACCCTAAAAATTTAAAAATATGAAGATATAAAAAGTACAACCAAACTATTAAATTCAAGACACGAGCTTCTGACATGTAATCATAAACGTTGGTTTAAATTTTATAAATATAAACCACCTTAAATCATTAAAAATTACTCATTAGTAAAAATAGATTACAATTATTATTATTATTTTTTTTTTAATAAATTAAGTTAGACCAATTACCTCCCTTAGACCCGTAAAACAAATAATAAATAAAGTCAATAACACATGACAATTATCTCCCCTTAAAAACTTGTAAAATAAATATTCTCTCTCTATATATATAAACTGTAGCGTCTTTAAATAAAAAATACGCTAACGGAAACAATTTATTGCACGAGCGTCGCCCTTTTAAAATTCATCATTCAATAAAATAAAAAGCTATAGCAAACATCTAAATGACTACTCTAAACACAGTTCCTGATTTCAAAAAAAGAAAAACTAAAAGGTAACTATCTCTATATATTTTTAAATCAAATTTATTATGTAAATTCAAAAATATATATTTTTTCTACTCATTTCTATCTCTAACCCATATTAATTTTCTTATAAATTTTAAATCCAAACCTTTTATTTCAATTTTTTCAGATTCATCTGCCTTACTTTTAATGCTAGGTTTATTTATGGTGTCTTTTAAATTCAATAAAAATCCTCCTAAATTTGCTGATGAGGAGACCGTGCTTACCAAAAAAACTATATATAATTGTTCTACATAACTTCATGTATACCACAATAAAAAGCACGGATTTCTGAAACGATCGTACAGATAATTGATTTTGTTGTTGTTCCTTCTTATGAAACTGATTTTTAATTTAATTAAAATTTGATTTTTAAATTTTGAAAATTTTTTTAAATTTTTAAATTATAAATCACATTACTTAATATATATATATATATATACGTATATATACATATATATATGTATATATATATGTATATATATGTATATACATATATATATATATATAAACTAGCCAAAAATCCCCACCCATTCCATTTTTCTCAACAGTTCTTGAATTTTGTAGACAAGATTAAAATTTAAAGACACCAATTAATTATTTTTAAAGAATTGTAAGCCGCCCTCTTTGATGATAAATTCTTAAGCAATTTTGTATCCATTCTACCCATTGCGATCACAACCAATTGCTTCTCTGCCAACTACAACAGTCATCTTCAAGTCTTATATAAACAAATACTTGTTGAGCCGTCCTCTTGTATAATAAATTCCTCTTACGTAATCTTTGCTCTATTCCACCCGTTCTTTTTTTTGTGTGTGCTTGCGTGATGACGATCATCCTTTAGCCGACGATCTCTTTAAGCTTATCTCTAGTGCCCCTCTAACTTTAATAAGCGATGGCCCATTAGTAAAATAATTGTTTATTATGATTATGGATATTGACTAGAAAATAAATGGAACAGTACAAATAACAACAACAAAAAAGTAAAAATAAAACAAAAAAGTAACATAGATTATATGCCAATCAATCTGCAATAAAAGTGCAAAAAAAAAAATAATGAAATCCCATGTGGAACCAAGTAGACTGAAACCTAGAAATTGTAAATTTACTACCCCCCCCCAAATGTAGTGTCGGCATAGATAGTCGCCACGCCAAATACTCGTGAAGGGTCAAGGAGAAGAGAAAAAGCCAGGAGAGAAAGTACTAATTAGCCACCCACTAGATGAATGCTGAAATGGCTGGGGTCTTCAGGAGGTTTATTGATATTTAAATTCTAGTGAAGGCAATTGGTCATTGTCAGCGTAAAATCAATGGTAAACGGCTGTTAAAGTTTATTGAAAGAGGTGGAGGATACTGGAAATCTAGGGAGACCTGTCACCTAAACTCCAGAAAACACCACAATTTTTGACAGAGAGAAATCTTTGATCATGGCATGCGCGTAAACTCCTAATGCGTACACATAATAGCAATGTCAATAGTGCGAGATTATAACCGATTATGTCATAAAATGTGGAGACTACTGGCGAATATCGTGTCCGTTAGGACACCGATTAAACTAAAACATATCTGTTTAACCTAATTAAATGAGTCCGGCGTGAGGATATTACATTAAAAATATGCTTTATCGCTCCACATACATACAAAATAGTCCGATTGTCTAAAATAAAGAAACATAAATATAAAATAAAAAATTCTCAGGAAAGTAAAACTATATCAAATATTTTTTTATCTATTTAAAAAAATGATAAAAGGTTCTCTCTTCAAAGTAAACAATACGACAAATACGTCCGATGATTTGACATGTGAAGTGTGTTGTTCGGTCGGCTAAAAGAGAACACTTCCGGAATAATTGTTTCGAATGTTATTCTTATGCGATTTAGATTTTGACAATTAAGTTTAAACAAACGTTCAAGAATTTCCGACATTAACAAAGACAACAAAACGAAACTGCCGATTCTTAATCTGCGGTTAGCTTGGATTTAGATTCGCTGCTTAACTGTGATGCCGCGACACACACACACACACACACACACACACACACACACACACACACACACACACACACACACACACACACACACACACACACACACACACACACACACAAACGTCAGTTGGCTTTGTTGCAAGATTGTGATTTCGTGTCGCACGATCACTATAGATCGTCTGAATTAACTTTATTAATGTTAAAATTCCCCTTTATTCCACGGCGGTCACGGTGACCTAAGGGTTTTATTCCTCGCTAGCGGAACCAAAGGTAGTTTATAATAGTATAATGATCACTATAGATCGTCTGAATTAACTTTATTAATGTTAAAATTCCCCTTTATTCCGCGGCGGTCACGGTGACCTAAGGGTTTAATTCCTTGCTAGCGGAACCAAAGGTAGTTTTGTTTCGGGGTTCGAATTCTTTGACCAGCGGCAATCGTCACTTCCTGCACTAATACTTGCAGATAGCAACACACACACACAAACACACACACACACACACACACACACACACACACACACACATATATATATATATAGTTAGTTATAAAATATATATGGCGATTAAGCTTAAGCGTAGCTTAATCGCCATATATATTTTATAACTTACTAACTAGCTCTACCTACGTATTGAGCACTTTTGAAGTAAATATTTAAAGTTTACGCATAAATTTATACTTTCGTATATTTATTTTTTGTGAGTAAATGAAATAGTTATTTATGTATATATATATATACATATGTACATATATATATATACATATATACACGTATATATACATATATATACATATATATATATACATATATATATATATACATACATATATATACATATATATGTATGTATATATATATTTGGTAAAACTGGTAATTAGTAAAAACCTGAAGAGAGTCTTCAATACTATTGCACAGCAAATATGTGTTTTATTTTTTTTTTATTACCGTTTTATCTTTTTGGTTACATATGTTTCGGATGTTGGGCCGTGTTTACGATCTAACAGCGTCGTCAGACCTTACTTACTGTTCGATAAGGTATATTAATTAGATGAGAGGGAGAGAGAGAGAGAGGGAGAGAGATAGATGGGAGGAAAGAGAGAGAGAGAGAGAGGGAGGGAGAAGGAGAGGGTTAGTGTGGCTGTCATTTTTGGCAGTTACAATGTTTCATTTACGGGTTTCGTGGTCGCTGTTCATTTCATAGTGGGTTGTTTTTAAACAGTTAAGAGTTAATACAGACACTTCACACTGAAAATAAAGTTAATCATAGCCACTGCCGAAAGCAACATGTTAGGAGCCCCCCTCTATATATCTGTATATGAACCTAATAGTTAACTTTTAAACCTTTATATCCAATTTAACCCCCCTTTTTTCCTAGAAACTATAAAATAATCGCCATCCAATAAGCAAAGCAAATCAATACAGACCCCTAACAATTAAATCAACAACATGCATTTCGAACATAACTTCAATATGTCCACCTAACCTTGCATTATCTACACCCACTTATTTATTTATCCTTTATCTATTCATTCATTTATCTACTCTAACTTTACTTACTCAGCATAAATATACGCATCTCTGTGTATATATGTATATAAATATCTGTATGTGTATGTATGTTTGTATTTTTATGAATGTGTATACTTGTATATGCTTATGTATATTATATAACCCCCGCAGTATTAACTAAAATAACTTAAATTAAACCATGTACTCACTCATTTATTTATTTATTATTATTTATTTATCCTAACTTTACCTTATTTACTTGGCATAGATGTATACATGCCAGTATGCGTATGTATGTATGTATAGATGTGCATATATTTGTGCATATATATGTGGCTATTTAGGTCTGTATATTTATATTTTATAAATATATATTTTTATGTAATTGTATATACGTGTGCATGAGCCCGTACGTGTGTGTGTACTTGTATGTATATGTCTGTTTATGTGTATGTGTGCATCTACTTCTTACTAGAGATCTGTATATCTGCGTATATGTACATGGATAGGTGTGTGTATGTTTATGTATGTGTGAGCATATATTTATATCTGTATGTATATGCGAGTATATATATGTGTACGAGAGTTGCGTGTATGTGTGCATATGTCTGCATGTAGATCGATGTACGTCCGCATAGGCATTGTTTTTATAGGTGTGTGCCTATATGTCTACATATTGGTCTGTAATATGTATGCATATGTATTATGCGTTTTTATGCGTGCGTCAACGTCTGTATTAACTCTTAACAACCCACTATGAAATGAACAGCGACCACGAAACCCGTAAATGAAACATTGTAACTGCCAAACATGACAGCCACACTAACCCTCTCCCTCTCTCTCTCTCCCTTTCCTCCCATCTATCTCTCTCCCTCTCATCCAATTAATATACCTTATCGAATAAGGGGGAAAAGTACCTATTTACTATGCCTCCCCACGGGACAGAGTTAAGGGGGAAAAGTAGTCAAAATTTTAAAACCCCAAAATTGAAACTATTTCCCCCCTCCTCTCATTACCCCTCTCTTTTGTCTTTACCATCCTCTCTCCCCCTCCCTCTCCCTATATCCACATATCTCCACCCACGCCTACCTGAATCTGCTACCCCCCACACACAATACAACCTAATATATTTTAACCTTCAAAACTGAAATATTGTCATTACCCGCCTTCCCCCTATATTATCTCCTACCCCAAACCCCCCTCTTTCTTTTCTTTCCCTCTCTTCCAAGCCATTTTAACATGTGGAGAGGAAGGTGTTTTGTAACTAATGTGTGATTTCACCTAACAATTTTATAATAAAAAAGAACACATCGTAAAACTTTAAATTAGGCTGAAAATACAATTTGAAAAATAGCAGGGTTCAAAAAGTGCATAAGCACTGTTTTTTTTTAATGCACCACGGATTTTGTTATGGAAAAAGTGATATATAATAAAAAAAAGAATGTTGAAAAATGTTAATGGTTTTATTAAATTATACGATAAAACATATGTGATCTCAATGGCGAACAAATCTTTCTCAATGATTTATATTCTAAATCTACTAAAAGGCAATTTCTGTTGTTTATTGGTAATTTCTTTCAATGAAAATTTTTTTTAAAATGCATGTTCTTAAAAATTCTTGACATGTTGAATTTTATGCAAATTCTGGTTGTGAAGTCGATGGCGATGGTAAACAGTTTCTTAGACATTTTAAGAAGTTTTAAGTATACACTATATACACAAGAAATCAACATGTGTTCATTAGGATACATTTCAAAATGAAAAATATGTTTTACTGAAACATTTTTATAATAATGAACATTAAAGTATTTATTTAGATTTTTCTTTCATAATCTTTCTTTCTAAAATATATGATGCATTTTTCATCTCATTTTTTAAAAGTTTATAATATATTTCTGTTTCAGTTATTGGATCAACTGAGCTAATAATATCAGAATATTTCAAAATTGATATATTTGGATGTGATGGATTATAGAAAGATGGGAGGGTCCATTTGGTTGTAAAAATGTCACTTTCACTTCACCATTATCTGGATTTTTGTCAAGTACACATCCTAACCATCAATTCCTTTCATAAAATACTGTTACAAATCCGTTAATGTCTTCGAACTCTATATTGTTCCGTTTTGTGATTCAAACTACTCTTCCTTTCTTTTGTGTTGACACTGTTTTTATTTCCACTTCTCTCTGAGAGACAGGAATGAAAATATGTAATTTTTGTGTTCCTGTAATCGTGGAGGAATCGCTAAATGTTTCTAAATGTTTGCTCCTTTGTACATTCTGCAGTTGAGGAATATTAGAAATGTATTCCAGAAATATTTTTATTGCATAAAAATACAGCTGCCTTGGCGTCATTATTGGTTCATTATAGGGTCGCTGCAGGCTAGCTTTTGCTGCTAACCTTTCTACAGTGCCACCTAACCCATCATCTGGTCCTTTCCCATGAGAAGTAGCAAAAAAGTGCAACTCTGCATCAATACCAAAATCAGATTTATAAAGTTTTAAAAATGTTTATAATGTGTAACAGCCCCATCAGAGAAACATATCATTTTTTGTACATTAAAATTTATAATTTCTTTAAATTTTTCTATAACCTTTCTTTGAAACAAATGGGCAGCTACTGCATCATGCTTAAGACAATCAGATATTATAACAACATTAATATGCTCATGGTCAATTCTATTTCTATAGTAGCAGATGAATGGGTGCAATAAATGGGGAGGGGCGTTACCCGGTCGTAAAAGAAGAAAAGAAAAGAGAGAGAGAGAGAAAAAAAAAACGGGATTTTGGTTGCATCAGTCAGAAGCGAAACCAAAAGCACCATTTGTATATAAAAAAAAAACAACAAAAAAAAAACGCGTGCCTGTGCGAACTCGCATAATTTTTAGCAGACGAACTCCTCATCGATGGGTCTACGAGGAAATAGATGCAGTAACGTTGCAACGTTAGCTACTTAAAACGAAAGAACGTAATGAAATTCGCGCAACCTCATGATTGTTTGTTAGTGGGGGAATAGTTGAATGTCCATTATTAACTTTGCTGTTGTAGATTTTCCCAAAATCCCGGGTTCCTAATTTCTGTGCTTCGACGCGCTTTCTGGTGGTTTCAGAGTAATCTGTCTTAGCTGTCTCTATCACTCTCTTACAATTATTTCTAGCTTCTATAAACTTCTGTTTATTTGAGCTGGACTTATGTCGGTTGAATCTGCGGAACGCATGCTGCCTTTGACATATGGCAGCTGCACAAGCAGAAGTAAACCATTGGGGAGAGTGGGGCTTGCTATAGAATTTCCGTGCGGGAACATGTGCTTCAATAGCAGTTTTGAACCATTCAGTGGTCTCATTTGCACACTGTTCCGCTGGAAGAGTAAAGATATTTTGCCATGGGACATCTCTGATGAGCTCCCTGATGGCTTCCCAATCAGCCTTTTTGTAATACCTCGTTGTTTTGAGTAGTGGGTCTTCAGTTTTAGGACGAGAATTTAGGCTGATTTCTACCATTATCACAGCATGATCAGCATTCCCGAGTGGGCCGTGGGCATTTGTTGTACAGTCATTGGGAACCGTTGTCAGAAAGAGATCTAGAAGTGAGGCATGTTGATCGTGCTGGTCTGGGAAACGTGTTGGAAATGTAACCAACTGAGATAGGGAATGGGATATAGAGAAGCTATGTGTTGCGCTACCAGCTACGTCTGTGTGATTAGAGAATCCTAGCCAGTTACTGTGGTGGACATTGAAGTCACCAAATACATGTATTTGTGCGCTAGTATCGAGGGAGAGTGCTATATCTATGCTGTCTGAGACGTTGTTTATTAGGATACAGTCTTGGTTTGAGGGAGAGCGGTAGAGAAAATACAAGTAGCTAATATTGTGTTGCATATTTAGTCTGAAGCACATAAAGGCCTGGTCCTCTGATTCTAGTTTTATTTCTCTAGTCAGGGGGAGGGTGTTACGAATATAGACTCCAAGTCCATGCATATGTCTGTCCGAGTCCTTACGGTAGAGTGGGAGATAACCAGCCATGTTAAAGTGGTTAGAGGGAATGGAGGAGTGAAGGTTAGTTTCACTTAATGCTAAGATATCCGGGGTGTTTACAAGGAGAAATGACTCAACATCATCTAAGTTAGTTCTAAGCCCGCGGATATTAGTAAATGCAAGACTCAAGGGAGGAGGCAGGTTGGTTTTCTTTGAGTTTGGTCCTGGTTTAAACGTAACTTTTGCTTGAGCTGTCATTTCATTTTATTTTATTTAAAAGTTTCAGTTAGGGTGAGTGAGTGAGGGGGTGCCGGACAACTAGTTGTGCAGAATACCAGACATGCAATACAAGTAGACCATCAGCTGTCCTCACCCATAGGATTGTGGCCTCAGGAAAGCCCACCGGGGATGAGTGCAGGGTCCCTTTCCATGCGCGACATGGCACTACAAACATCCCGATATTTTACAACTGTTGATGGAGCAGCCGTTCTAAGCGCTACCAAAGAGTTAGGGCTCCTGTACTATCAGTCGGAAACAGCAGCCAGGAACTGTCAATCCGGTACCCTCAATCCATTAGGCAAAGCCAGCCCAGTCAAACTGTACCGACATATATGGCACTGAAGCACCCCACTGTGTCCAGTTTAGGGGGATGGGATGTGGCGGGAGTGGGGAAAAGCGGCGTTCATTGCCCTAGTCAGGAAATAAGGTCAACCACTGGGTGATTCAGACGAGTCCTTGTGATAGTACCTCTACGCCTGGCCAATAGGCAAAGAAGGAGTATGAAAGCCGGGCGATAGACAGAGTCTATCTCCTCCTTAAGCAGTTTAGGTTTGCCAACCGGTGATATGTTTGAGTCACCAGCTCTAGGAAGGTTGTCGTCCAGGACTGAAGAGGCCTCCCTCCCCTAGGTTTAGTTTCAGAGTTTTCCTTCTCCTAGACGGATGACCTGAGAAGACCTACGGGCCCATCAGCTCCGAGGGGGTTCGCCCCGCGCCTGGGTCCTAATCCAGGTATTTCTGCGACCCCGCATGGGTAGTTAATAAGCCTGTTTAATTTAGTCTTTGTCGCATATATATGTTTATTCATTTTTAAAATAAATGTGTAAAATGCATCATCATCATCATCATCATCATCATCATCATCATCATCATCATCGTCGTCGTCGTCGTCGTCGTCGTCGTCGTCGTCGTCTTTAGCAACAGCCAAGCCATATGTGCATGTACATGGTAACACACGGAAACTGGATACCTCGCGGCCTCAGGCTTAAACGAAAGGGACTCGGAGGTGGTTGGTCCCACAGTGTGAATACGCCCTGGTACCTACGAACCAGCCCCTAGCTATGGGTTAAGTAGGGTAGATGGAACTCGTCAGACATGGTAATTTATATATATATATATATATATATATATATATATATATATATATATATATTATATATATTATATATATTATATATAATTATATATATATATCTAAAATATAAAAGCGAAAATGTGTGTATGTATGCATGTATGTTTGTATGTATGTGTGTTTGTGTGTCCGCTAAAACCTTTCGACGGACAGAACAAAAATTAATAAAATTGGTATCATATTGAAGCTCCATCCTTCGCCCCAAAAATATCGAAAAATTGGCCAAAAACATTAATTTTTTCATCCTGAAATCGACAATTTTCTACAGGGGGGGTCAACAAAAGCCGTCCTCTCATGAAGACGACCGGTTCTACGCATGCGTCAGATGACGTCATGACCTGATTTAGTTTAAATAGTTGAAGAACTGGCTATGTTTCATGCACGTCGTGTTAGGTCCGTTGGTTAGAACGTTGGGTCATTATCTAAACGTTTTGGGTTCGAATCGTGGTGTGTTGCCTGTTTCCCACCTGACTACAACTTGGACGTCTTCAAGTTCAAGATAAACAAATTCCTGACAAACCGCCCACTTAAGTAAGACACTCTATCAAAACCCCCAATACTAATGATTACTACAATACTATCTCATTGATTACTGTAAACGCAATAACCCTTATCCCTGAGTGGCCTTCGGGCGTTGATAAGTAGTGACCCCCATGTAATATATATATATATATATATATATATATATATATATATATATATATATATATATATATATATATATATATATATATATGCGATACTTTTGAATGAATTCAATTATTTATACGAAAGTGCATTTTTACCTAAATGCGAGTTGGAAATAATTTTCCCGTTGACCTATTTGGTGCCCTAATATTAGGAACGCCATATGTATTATTTTTAAAATATAGTTATCCACTGACACAGGTTTCGTCTACAACTCAACAGAGTGGCTTAATATATATATATATATATATATGTATGTATATATATATTATATATGTATATATATATGTATAAATATATATATCTTCATTTTTCCAATTATCGGAAAAATGAAGATATCAAATCAACAAAAAAAACACAATTGTTCGGGACCCCAATCACACACACACACACACACACACACACACACACACACACACACACACACACACACACACACACATATATACATATATATATATATATATATATTTGTGTGTGTGTTGCTAACTTAAATGTAAGGGGCTACTACTAACCAGGGACTGTGGCGAGATGTTTGTTCAAATATATGTTCATCATATTAAATCCCTGGGTAACGTCATATAACCCTTGATCGTGTAGACTTTATTATCGACAAGTGGGATAGGAAAACGTTCTTTCACAAGTAAATTCAGTTTACTTCAAACATATTTTACTGCTGGCCTCCCGTGAACACGAAGGTAATTAAAACGCCAGAGTTATCTCCCTGGAGCCGTGACAAGCTTGTCCGTACCAATATTGCAACTTCTCTATCGCCTTAATAGCTTAGTTTTATTAATTATACCCCCACACCCAAAGCAACAAAAGAAACAACCGCAATTCAGAAAAGCAGCAACAACAACAATAATATATAAAGGAACGAGAAACCGGTAGGCACACGTCTCTTTTTCTTTTGAAAAGCTGTGATCATGGGGAAAATACATTCTTCTTAAACGTTTTTCTTCCTAAGTTAATACATTGCGTAAATCGTACATATATATATATATATATATATATATATATATATATATATATATAAATATATATATATATATATATAAATATATATATATATATATGTATATATATATATATATATGTATATATGTATATATGCATATATATATGTATATATATGTATATATGTATATATATATGTATATATGTATATATATGTATATATATATATGTATATATGTATATATATGTATATATATATGTATATATATGTATACATATATATGTATATATATACATGTATATATACATATACATATATATATATATGTATATATATACATGTATATATATACATATACATACATACATACATACATACATACATACATACATATATATATATATATATATATATGGTAAGTTATAAAATATATATGGCGATTAAGCTACATAAGCCTGAAGAATCCTAGAGTTTATGAAACGCGCAATATTCAGTGTAGCTTAATCGTCATATATATTTTATAACTTACTAACTAGCTCTACCTATGTATTGAGCACTGTTGAAGTAAATACTTAAAGTTTACGCATAAATTTATATTTTCGTATATTAATTTATGTGAGTAAATGAAGTAGTTATATATATATATATATATATATATGTATATATATATATATATATATATATATATATATCTTCGGTAGAGCACTCTCGTAAATTATCTTACTCGCTACTTAATTTAGCTGAAATAATGCGAAGCTCGCGATTTGTTTACAAACAAACGTTTGAGCCCTCTACGAGTAGCGGACGGATGTTTATTTAAATAGACGTTCGGACAGTTTAATTTCGGCCACCGATTCCGTAGTCAGGTGGTAGGACTGCCGACTGTCATCACGACGGTTCTAGGTTCGATCCTCGGCTTGGGAGAGGTGTTAGTCTAGCGGCACTGATGAGTTGTGAAACAACGAAACAGGTCTGTATGTCGATGACTAAAATATATTTTATAAAGCTCCCCTCTTCGGTAGAGCACTCTCGTAAATTATCTTACTCGCTACTTAATTTAACTGAAATAATGCAAAGCTCGCGATTTGTTTACAAACAAACGTTTGAGCCCTCTACGAGTAGCGGACGGATGTTTATTTAAATAGACGTTCGGACAGTTTAATTTCGGCCACCGATTCCGTAGTCAGGGGGTAGGACTGCCGACTGTCATCACGACGGTTCTAGGTTCGATCCTCGGCTTGGGAGAGGTGTTAGTCTAGCGGCACTGATGAGTTGTGAAACAACGAAACAGGTCTGTATGTCAATGACTAAAATATATTTTATATTATATATATATATATGAACAAATGATTAATAAAACATGTTAAAAGACATCTTTTATATATATATATATATATATATATATATATATAATCACATAAATTAATATACGACGATATAACTTTATGCGTAAATTTTCAGTATTTACAGTGCTCAATACATAGGTAGAGCTAGGTAGTAAGTCATGAAAATATACATGGCAATGAAGCTACACAGAATAGTCCACGTTTGATTCTCGTCAGAATACTTCAGAATGAAATGCGGAATATTCTGTGTTGCTTAATTGCCACATATATTTCCATAACTTACTATATATATATATATATATATATATATATATATATATATATATATATATATATATATATATATATATATATATATCCTAACCTGCTTTTCTTTTTTCTTATCCTTTAGTACTCATCCGTCTCTTTCTCTCCCCTACCTCTGCCTTCAAAGTTTTACCCATCTTACGCTCTTCTTTTCCACCCTTTCTCTCTCTCTTCCCCTCCGTCCATTCCTATGCGTGTCTCGCTGAATATTTTAAACCCACCTTTACCCCTTACCACCTACCAATGTTTATTAAATCTTAAAACTTAACTATTGCCGAATTAGAATTTAAATTCCCCCCTCTTTTTTTGCCTCTTCTAATATCGTTTTTCTAATCATAATGATAATTTCTGTAAAGTCTGATGATGTTACTGGGTCGTTGATACGATTCGGTAACCGAAACATGTGTAACTAAGCAGATAAACCGGTAATAATGCTACAGTTTTGCTTTCGGTTTCGATTCTAGCTGATGACAATCGAATCCTTTTTTTTTTTACTTTTGAAATCACAACTTTATAATATTGTATACGATATCTGAACAAATTAAATTATCATATTTAAGCGTATTTTACGATCGCCCCCCCCCCTCTCAGCGCCAGTTTATATATATATATACTTTTTCCCCCTCAGCGCCAGTTTATATATATATATATATATATATATATATATATATATATATATATATATATTGGTAAGTTTTGAAAACATATATGGCAATTAAGCTACACAGAATTTTTAACGCTACATAATCGCGAAGATTCATCAAGCAAGTACGAAACGCAGAAAATTCTGTCTAACTTAATTGCCAATTGTATTGTCAAAACTTGCTACCAAGCTTTACTTACGCATACACACACACACACACACACACACACACACACACACACACACACACACACACACACACACACACACACACACACATATATATGTATGGATGTATGTATGAATGTGTGTGTGTGTGTGCGTGTGTGTGTGTGTGTGTAAACTAAAATATTAAAATACTTTGAGATTACGGCTTGTATAATACTGTAAAATTAAACTCCATATGCTAAATATAAAAAATATATAATAATTCCAGGGTAATATTTTCCACAAGTAAAGGAACCAATGAAGTTTAACGAGTTTAATACAAGACTGCTCAATACCGAAGTAAGGCAAGCTATATTTTTTACTTGTTTTACATAAGCAGTAATATGTTGTTACACAGTCATGAGCATGTTTCGATCAGCCAGTTACAAGTAACTAGAGACCTCTTCAGGCGATGTTCCTTATACAAAAGGGATTTTTAGTTACTTGTAACTGGCTGAGCGAAGCATCGTCATGAATGTTTAACGACATATTAATGCTTGTGTGTGCATGCGTGCGCGCACGTGTGTGTGCATTTTTCGGTCTATCGAATCGTGTTATCAGTTACCGTTCTCAATCTCTTCATTTTTTTTGCAGACTTTTCGACAGCATGGACAAAATTAAAATCCACACGATTTTCTTGTTCTAGTTCAACTATGCCTAAAAGCTGCAGAGACAGCTCGTGATATCAATGATGCGTTTGGTTCAGGAATCACTAATGAACGTGGGGCACAACCTTGTTCAAGAAATTCCGCAATGGTGACGAGAGCCTCGAAGATGAAGACGATAACGAACATTTGAAAGCCTTAATTGAAGCCACTCCTCGCAAGACCACATGAGAAGTTAAACTCGAGGTCGACCACTCAACAGTCGTTCGCTATTTAAAGCAAATAGGGAAGTAAAAAAAGTTGGAAAAATGAGTGCCGCATGAATTGAACGATAATAAAACAATCGTCGTTTTGAGGTATCTGCTACACTCCTTCTGTGCAACCCATTCTCGAGCGGATTGTTACATGTGATGAGAAGTGGATCCTTTACGACAACCGGCGATGTTCGGCATAGTGGTGGGCGCCGGAGAAGCGCTACAACAATTCCAGAAGGCGAAATTGTACCAAAAAAAGGTTATGGTGACTGCGGCCGGTCTCATCTATCACAGCTTGTAATATAGGCGAAATGATTACAGCAGAGAAGTACTGCCGACAAATTGACGAAATCCACCAGAAGCTCCAACATATGTGCCCAAGATTGGTCAATATGAAGAGACCAATTCTCCCCCATGACAATGCTCCCCCTCATATTGGTCAACTGACCATGCAGAAGCTGAACGAATTGGGCTACGAGACTGTTCCATCCGCCATATTCACCGGACCTCTCGCCCACTGATCATCACTTATTTCATAATCTCAACAACTTCCTGCGCGAAAAATGCTTAAAAAGCCGAGATGATGCCGAATAGGCCGTCATTGACTTCATCGTTTCCAGAACTCCGGATTTCTATGCTAATAGGATAAATAAACTTGTTTTTCATTGGCAAAAATGTGTCGATTCTAGTGGTTCTTATTTCGATTAATAAAGTTTATTATGAAAAGAATTATGATATTTGGAAGTTGAACGTCAAAACACGTCATTATTTTGGCATCAACCTAATATAACAACAGAGCATATATAATATGTTATAATTATATAGCATAATGTTATATTATATAATATATAATATAACATATAATAATTTCGCTATATTCCAAGTTTTAAGGTTTATTTGTCTTACAAATCAATTTATTCAACATATCAAACTTCGGTACATTTTTTATAGCTGTTTTGTTTACGTGAAATAATCGTTATATTTATCTTAATATTGAACTTTTCCCTATGCACTTACATATACTCATAAGAAAAAATAGAAATTTTATTAGAAAGAAAAAAGCATAGCCATGTAATATTGAAAATTAATTATATAGAATAACTTACATCTTGCATTTACTTTAGGTCGCCATTTTTGTTTTATTTCATACCAATTATGTTTGTATGGGTTTCAATTGTAAAATATTTCGATTTGTCTTTAAAGCTACAAAAATTATATAAAATAATTTTAGTCTATTGTAAACTAATAACTATTATATATTGTATGTTAACTGGCGTTAAAATTTGCGATGAGTTTGTTCAAGTTGTAGATGCCAAACTAATTTGGTATATAAGTTAAATTACAGTTTGGGGCGGTTATTTGTTCTTTTGAGGGAAGCTTCGTGTCGGTTATTAGTCGTAATAATTAAAACTAGAGTTTTTTTTTCTGATTACATTATTTAAAAGTATATAATAAAAACCTAAATATGGTTAAATTAATACTTTTTGTCTATTATAAGCTAGTAAGGGTTACTCATTGAAGTGGCATTCCGTGATGTATATTGCAAAGTGAATTCGTATGTAAATCTTGATTTCATTTTACACAGTTCAAGAAGTATAACCTGCTTAAAAATTTTCGTAGCTGAAAATGATTGCTTCCATTAAGTTAACTCATTCTACCCTTTTGGTCGGTATGAGAAGTTCCTTTTTTACAACATATCTAGATTGTATTCATAGATTAGTTTTATTATAAAATATTCTTAACTAGTTTTTTTTCTGGCGTCGGATATATTTTTGCTTGTTTATATACATATATATATATATATATATATATATATATATATATATATATATATATATATATATATTGTTATTTAACTACCTATTAATTACTTATTTTATTTGTGGAATTTCTACTGACGTAATTTAAGCTAGAGAACCTAAACTATTGTTATTTTATTTACATTACTTACAGCATTTTACCTTCCGGTCCCCTCTTTTATGCAATATATATATATATATATATATATATATATATATAAAATCTCCACACTAGCGTAATGTACTTGCAATAACCCTTATCCCTGAGTGGCTTCCGGGCCTTGATAAGTGGTGATCACTGTGTAAATATATATATATATATATATATATATATATATATATATATGTATATATTTAAAAGCACTTCAAACTAATTAGTCTGGTCTTAGACAGAATAGAACATATGTGGCTCTATGCAAACAACTTAGGACTAATTCGTGCTTTTTATTTAATAAATTATCCTTAGATACTATTATATGGTATGGTTTTAGGCTGCAAATGTTGCAGCTCGTGAATTTGCTTGGTGTATATTTTCTGGCTTTTTCAAATATTGACTATTTTAACTCATTCTCTGCGTAACTTCTACGCAGTTTCCTCACCTACTTAACTAAAGTACATGATTTCTTGTTCATATCGTTGCAAGGTACTCTAAATGAAGATGTATGGTTTGGGAATTTGTCCTGGAACCTGAATTCGGTGAACCCTATATATGTCCAAATTCTACTATTTCAATAACGTCGTATATATAAGATACGATGTCCGAAATAAGACATTTTGCCTCTAACCTTCCTTAATTACCTTAGTTGTAGCTAAATTCATAGATGTTGAAAAGGACACTTTCATTGTGATTTCATTTATGAATTTACTTATGTTGCTACTTGGATTACTAAATTTCAAGAATTCCTTCGTTAAGTTGTTTAGGATGCGTACATTGTCAGAGCCAGAATACTGTTGAAGAAGCATTATACAACTGTAGAAACATGAATGAATGCCTTGTAGAAGGTAAATGCCATATTTCGGACATCCTATATAAATATGACGTTATTGAAAAAATAATAAAAGTAGGATATTCATAGGGTTCACTAGTGCAGGCCCAAGGACAGATTCCGAAAGCATACATAATCATTTAGAAAACGGCTGATGATTTTAAATGTCTCATTTTTGCTCAACGAATAGTGTCGGCAAAGAATGTCGAAATTAGACGATAAGTACCCGTAAAGCTCGAAAACGAACCGAATCTAATTCTACAGAAACTTGCGGAGGATTAGTGAAGGGTTTTAAGCGCGATGAGCGATTCTAAAAACATAAGGGAATCAGGCGTAACATATGTCAGTAAAGTAAAGTAAAAATCTAAAAATTAATCCCATGGAAAGAGAACAAAAGAATATGTCCAACCACATTTTCAGTATTAATAAAGAAAAATTATTTCCCTGAAAAAGAAAATGGCTATCCACATTTTCAAAACGATCGGACCATACAAAAACAGAAAAATTACCCCCAAGACAACGTAACCTATGTGGAGAATTATTTTGCTAAAAAAGTGTACCTTTTTCGGAATAAGACTTGTAACAATTGAGCCAAGCTTAGTCATAAAGTTCGCAAAACGTATAGAATTAAGCAGAAAAGATTCAACGAAAAGTCAGACAAAAATTTACGGAACTATTAGGTTGGTACAAACATGATGTCATTTTTTGACACGAAGTTGAACATAAAAAACTAGATTATTTTTACACCAACCTAATACTTAATAGCAAATATATTTAATAAAACTGTGAAATTACACTTGGATACTAGGGCCGATCTTTTCATTATTTGCACACATGGAAGAGGTATAACAAACCAACTTTACAGAAAACATTAAAGTCACTTCGCACGGCGACTAGCAATAAAATTAATTCTAGTGGTGAATTATTTTTACCAGCAAATTTGGACTGGACTATTAAAAAAATTGAAAGTGTGAGTATTAAAAACACCAGAGAATATATTTTGGGTAGACTCTAGACTTTTTAAACCTGCAAATATTTGAATTTTATAAATTATACATGGGATTCATGTTTTATGTACGTATATAATATTGCGGAAGTGACGCTGAAGGAATCACACACACACACACACACACACACACACACACACACACACACACACACACACACACAATATCTTTCAAATAAATATTAACAATTATTCTTGTATCTGCAGAGACTAGTGGTTATTGCTTACGCAGTCATCAGTGTAGGAAGTAACAATCACCGTTGGCCGAAAGATCTAAACGGAGTTACAAAACAATCCTTGATTTAGTATGCTACCACCTCTACATCAAGGCCACCAGCAAGTAACATAATAATTGAAGGAAATTGATAATAATGCCATAAATGCTTTGCCGGTGGTCGTTCATAGTAAACAAGCAGAGAGTATTGAATGACCGGAAGTAGGAATGTTCACTCTCTTTCTCTTCTCTCCTTAATCTTCTCTCTCTCTTTATATATATATATACTAGCAGGGGTGCCCGGCGTTGCTCGGGTGTTTGGAGGTGTATGCTGTGCAAAAAAAGCAAAAAAACAAAAAAAAATGGTTAATTTTTTAAAACTTTGACCCCTATTATGACCCCTTAAAATTTATAGTTTCGGGCTCAAATCACTTTATTAAGTTAGATCCAGGTTCAAGGAACCTATATCTAAAATTTCAAGTGTCTAGACCCAAAATTGTCGGAGGAGTTTGGTAGAGTTCCTAAAGGTAAAATCGTTGAAATTTGACCCCTTAACAGCCAAATTTCTGGCTGACACCCGTCACATCGATTTTCCCAAATCTCAGTACCCGGTATTTCAAATTTCGCGTCTATAGACTAAAAATTAACAGAGTTATTGCGTAGGGAAATGTACACAGACAGACAAACAGACACACAGACACACAGACAGACAGACAGACATACAGACAGACACGTTCACTTATATATATATATATATATATATATATATATATATATATATATATATAATACTATTGAAATAAAAGTTTTCCAATTTTGTATTAAAAATCAATAGCACAAATTCATTTCGATAGCTCGATAACCCAATATTAAAGATATCAATACTTTTGTATTGTTATACCGCTTCACTGGGAATAGACAATATCCATTTCAAAAAAAGGTTGAGTTTTATTAATTATGCACGCGTACAATTGTTTCTTATATTTTTGCATACAATTTATTGCCTACATGTTATTGTATTGTTCTCATACCAGTGGAGGATCTTATCAGCGCAAAGTATGCATAATAAACCAAAATAACAAAAGCTATACCATATTCCAGGACGTACCGAAATTTCCTAGTTGGTATTTGGAGATGCGTTTAATTGAGGCTCCCGAAAGACAAGGCTCGTTAATATAAACATGACGTTACGCAAAACAGGCTAAGTAAGCAAGATCTATGGAGCAGCTACTCTGTTGATAATGAATGTTATCTTCTTTTTATAAAAAATAAATAAAAAACAAAAACAAAAAAAAAATCGAAAAACTTCTTTCAAAAATAATTAAAAATAGAAAAATAAAGAACACGATTTATACTTAAAGTTAACTTTGTTCAATATTAATTAAAAAGACAAAAAAAAATTATTTTATTTATTTGCGTACTGTCAACCTCATCTACATAGCTGTTGCTTCACGACGTTTCGGCCAGCTATTCCACTGGCCCTCTTCAGGTGGTTAACTGCGATAGAATAGGAATGCCGAATCTCTTAGCTGTATCCTCAGTAATTACTGCCTTCCATAGTTGTTGTTATTGTCTCACCACGCTTTTAAGATGAGGATAATAATCCGCAAATAAATAAATATACAATTTACTCATCGCAAAGGATTCCAATAATAAAATAATATACCATTCGGTACAGATCCGACGATGGAAGACCAGATAACGAAAAAAAAACCCAAAAACCAAAAACCAAAATAAAACAACAAAAAACAAACAAACTTGGAGTTATAAGACCAAAAGAAAATGTTAACTTTGATTACCCTTAGGTGTGTGTAGCGTAGTGGATAGAGGGGTTGAGTTTCTACGGTTCCAGGTGAGCATTGTCTGAAGATAGCAGTTTCAATCCTATCCACAGTCGATGATTAGTTGGCCAAAACGTGGTGAGACAACAACAACAACAGCAACTATGGAAGGCAGTAATTACTGAGGATAGAGTTATAAGACTCAGCATTCCTATTCCCTCATGGTTAATCACCTGACGAAGGCCAGAGGAACAGTTAGCCCAAACGTAGTGAAACAACAACCACGATGATGAGAATAACAGTTCAAAAAATAAATAAATAGATATGCAAATTGTTCATCCTAAAAGATTCCAATAATAATAATAATAATAATAATAATAATAATAATAATAATAATAATAATAATAATAATAATAATAACATTAATAATAATAATAATAATAATAATAATAATAATAATAATAATAACAAATAAATGAATATATGCAAATTAATCATTTCAAAAGATTCCAATAATAATAATAATAATAATAATAATAATAATAATAATAATAATAATAATAATAATAAAAATAAATAAATATGCAAATTAATCATCTCGAAAGAGTGAAAAAAAAAATAAATAAATTAAATTAATCAAAAGAGAAAAGTAGTACGTTGCCCCTGCGTTAATAGATAAATATCGTGATTAATCATGGCTTCCAAAAACGAAATAGAAAAAATAATTTAACATGTAGATATATAGATATAATATCAATGTGTATATATATATATATATATATATATATATATTTACGATATGCATATCATATCAATATGCGATGATAGATGTCTGTATATAATATTAATATGTATACACATGCATGCATATACATATCAATATGCGATGATAGACGTCTGTATATAATATTAATATGTATACACATGCATGTATATACATATGAATATGCGAGGATAGATTTCTGTGTATAATATTAATATGTATACACATGCATGTATATACATATTAATATGCGATGATAGATGTCTGTATATAATATTAATATGTATACACATGCATGCATATACATATTAATATGCGATGATAGATGTCTGTATATAATATTAATATGTATACACATGCATGCATATACATATTATTATTCGATGATAGATGTCTGTATATAATATTAATATGTATAAACATGCATGTATATACATATTAATATGCGATGATAGATGTCTGTATATAATATTAATATGTATACACATGCATGTATATACATATTAATATGCGAGGATAGATGTCTGTATATAATATTAATATGTATACACATGCATGTATATACATATTAATATGCGATGATAGATGTCTGTATATAATATTAATATGTATAAACATGCATGCACATACATATTAATATGTGATGATAGATGTCTGTATATAATATTAATATGTATACACATGCATGTATATACATATTATTATGCGATGATAGATGTCTGTATATAATATTAATATGTATACACATGCATGTATATACATATTAATATGCGATGATAGATGTCTGTATATAATATTAATATGTATACACATGCATGCATATACATATTATTATTCGATGATAGATGTCTGTATATAATATTAATATGTATAAACATGCATGCATATACATATTAATATGTGATGATAGATGTCTGTATATAATATTAATATGTATACACATGCATGTATATACATATTATTATGCGATGATAGATGTCTGTATATTATATTAATATGTATACACATGCATGTACATACATATCAATATGCGATGATAGATGTCTGTATATAATATTAATATGTATACACATGCATGTATATACATATCAATATGCGATGATAGATGTCTGTATATAATATTAATATGTATACACATGCATGTATATACATATCAATATGCGATGATAGATGTCTGTATATAATATAAATATGTATACACATGCATGTATATACATATCAATATGCGATGATAGATGTCTGTATATAATATTAATATGTATACACATGCATGCATATACATATGAATATGCGATGATAGACGTCTGTATATAATATTAATATGTATACACATGCATGTATATACATATTAATATGCGATGATAGATGTCTGTATATAATATTTATATGTATACACATGCATGCATATACATATGAATATGCGATGATAGATGTCTGTATATAATATTAATATGTATACACATGCATGTATATACATATTAATATGTGATGATAGATGTCTGTATATAATATTAATATGTATACACATGCATGCACATACATATTAATATGTGATGATAGATGTCTGTATATAATATTAATATGTATACACATGCATGCACATACATATTAATATGTGATGATATATGTCTGTATATAATATTAATATGTATACACATGCATGTATATACATATTAATATGCGATGATAGATGCCTGTATATAATATTAATATGTATACACATGCATGTATATACATATTAATATGTGATGATAGATGTCTGTATATAATATTAATATGTATACACATGCATGCATATACATATCAATATGCGATGATAGACGTCTGTATATAATATTAATATGTATACACATGCATGTATATACATATCAATATGCGATGATAGATGTCTGTATATAATATTAATATGTATACACATGCATTTATATACATATTATTATGCGATGATAGATGTCTGTATATTATATTAATATGTATACACATGCATGTATATACATATTATTATGTGATTATAGATGTCTGTATATAATATTAATATGTATACACATGCATGTATATACATGTTAATGTGCGATGATACATGTCTGTATATAATATTTATATGTATAAACATGCATGTATATACATATTATTATGCGATGATAGATGTCTGTATATAATATTTATATGTATAAACATGCATGTATATACATATTATTATGCGATGATAGATGTCTGTATATAATATTAATATGTATACACATGCATGTATATACATATTAATATGTGATGATAGATGTCTGTATATAATATTAATATGTATACACATGCATGTATATACATATTAATATGCGATGATACATGTCTGTATATAATATTAATATGTATACACATGCATGTATATACATATTAATATGCGATGATACATGTCTGTATATAATATTTATATGTATACACATGCATGTATATACATATTATTATGTGATGATAGACGTCTGTATATAATATTAATATGTATACACATGCATGTATATACATATTAATATGTGATTATAGATGTCTGTATATAATATTAATATGTATACACATGCATGTATATACATGTTAATGTGCGATGATAGATGTCTGTATATTATATTAATATGTATACACATGCATGTATATACATATTAATATTTAGATACAAGCTCGATTTGCCAATACCTAAAACAACATGACAGCCTTCATTCCGAATTTAGAAAAAATCTTAGTTGTAAAACACGAACATCATTCATATATATCCAAACGTAAAAAGACTAAAACTACTAGAAGCACTGTATGTAAGAGCTGAACAATCAAAAATTTACAATGTAAACTTTGAAAACAGTAATATTTCCAAGTGCTTTGGTACATACGTAACCATCCAATATATATATATATATATATATATATATATATATATATATATATATATATGGAGAGAGAGAGAGAGAGAGAGAGAGAGAGAGAGAGAGAGAGAGAGAGAGAGAGAGAGAGAGAGAGAGACATATACAGCCTTTGAGATTTGAAAAAAAAAAATCACTCGACCGCCGGTCGAGAGTTAGGGAAAATTTACTCGCGCCAATATATTTTTACTCGTCCGACTTTATGTCTTTGTTTCAGTCAATACTAGTAAATAATTTTACAACAATTCCAGAAATTACCGTGTGTATCATCTAACAAGAAAATATTTTTTTAACTCTTGTAAATCAACTATTTTATTACTACAAACATTTCAGTAAATATTGTTCCATAGAAATAAGAATCATTTCTTCGGATGCTGATATGTAGTATCAAAATGACAATTGAAATATAAATAATTCAAGACTGTGTTTATTGGTAGCGCTAGAAAACGAATATATCTAACTTTATACACAAAGAAAACATAATGCAAAATCACACCCTTGAAATGAATATATGCAAAACAAATATTACAGATTCATTTTTTCATTAAAACATTTCAATAGGAAGTCTCTAATTGAAAAATATTCTGAAACACACAATCATCCCAGCAAGTCAAAAGAATTAGAAATAGTTACAATAATTACTGAACAAACTCGAAGCGAGATCATAATAAAAATGGACATTTCGCATCATATAGCATTGAACATTTCAGCGAAATTTATATAGATTAACCTAGTAATTAAATAGCTTTGTTGATGAAACAATAAAGGTTTTTATACATTTATTCTATATTTTTATTTTTTGCAAGACAAGTCGAAATATTATATCATGTATAAAATGTTATAATAATCAGCCGTCTTGATATTTTTATGTATTTACATTTTTATAATTCATGTCCAGATTTGTTTATATCCTGATACATTTCTATCGTCCCTGGAATAAATAATGTTTGTTTACAAAACTGATATGAGATATCCGTGGCCCGAAATCTCCAATATTCAATAAATAAATAAATAAATAAATAAATAAAAATATTACCATTTAGCTGAAATGAAGTAGATTTCTTAGAAAATTGGCATGGTTTAATATCTTTTAAATATTTAAACGGCCAATTTTTCTTTGTAATTTATGGGAAAAAAAACTTTGATATAGAACAGAAATTGGTCTCTTTTGTTTCTATTAAAACAAAGAATTCACCTCGGAAAAACATTCTAAAATTTAGAATATTATTTTTAAAATTGGGTGTCGATGATTTTTTGAAAGTTGCGCAAAAAAGAGCATGCAAATATCTGAATTTATATAATTGAGAAAAATATGATTACTTACTTGTTGTATAATTTAATTTTCGGTGCGTGCTTGACGGAACGATGCGTTTGTTCCCATTTCAAATGTTCGTCTTTACTTTTGTAAGCGTGAAGTGTTTGTAGTTGTAGCGTCGAAGAATTTTTTTTCCAAATTAATTTCAAAATCAGAGAGCTAAATGAAGGCGACATTTTGACTACACGATGAATGTGTAAATTTGACCTCTTGTTGACCTTTAGCGTGACCACTCTTTTTTCATTACGATATTCCAACGGTCTCACAGCTAGAGATGAAAGAATTCACAAATTATGAGACATAGGTCACCGCGTATTTGGAGGTCGTAAAAATTATGAGCTTTTTCCGTTTCTTTATTTAAAGAAATTTTATCGATTAACAGGGGGGTGATTTACGACTTTTAGTCGCCCCAAGAAATTTTCAATCGACTGTGGCGACCGGTCATGTAAAGTCTCAAATGCTGCATATATATATATATATATATATATATATATGTATATGTGAATATATAGTTACATATGTATATCTGTATATATATATTGTAATGTAAATTTATAAATTAAGTAAATAAAAAATTGTAAATTCCACACCTTTTTGTAAATCACACTTTTAAACAATTACACATCTATTTTACCCACGTTCTTAACACGTTAAAAACATTTTTCTACACACGAGACGCTTTACTATTTCAAGTAATTTTAATGTAATTTTAACTGAAGCATATAAAAGCATCCAGATTTAAACGGAAAAGTAATCAAAAACTGCCTGAAGACGACTGAAGAAAATCAGTTGAAAGCACTTGCAAAAAACAACAACAAACAAACAAGCAAACAAAAAAACAGATGGACCAAAACGATTATAGAACTGTCTTACACAAATTCGACCGAGATATTAGAACGATCAAAGGTAATGTATCACCCCCCTTACACTATTAATAACCATGGAACTAATGCGACCCTTTATAACTAGAGAGCGTGATTAAAGTCTTTTTTTTTCTTCTTCCAATTTTTTTAAAAGTCGTCTGCTTACATTCTTATTGCCGATTTTCCAGTAGCTGATTAACCTTACCATAGCTTAACATACTCCTGTATTTTATCTGCACACGCCGAACGGAAATCCGGATCGGTAAATGCACACGTTCCTATTACATTAAATAGTGTTTTCTTTTGTTGTTTTTTAAACAGCAGATACTTGAATCTATTCGGTCATATTTTTACACATATTAAATCCGTGTTTTTAAAGCAAATTTAATATTTTAAATTTTTCACAAGTTGTTAAACAAAGCTGTAAAAATGTCGTCGGCGTTCGATTCGTAGGAAAATCATGTTTAATTTTCGATTTTTGAGCGATTATTCGGAAAAATAGGTAACTTTACACGAATAGGGACGATTTTTTTACTAATCTGTTTCAATATTAGTTTTATTTTATTTTATTTATTTAGGTTTTATTTTTTGCTTCAGGTTTTATAAATTATTTTTTTTTAGATTTTAAGTTTCTATAACTTGGTTAAAGGATTCCAATATGCGCTTTTCATTCTTATATTTCTCATCGGTAGGTTTATGTGCGTTTTTTGCTGCTAAATGACTTTCGTCGACATTCGATTCGTAGGAAAATCATGTTTAATTTTCGATTTTTGAGCGATTATTTGGAAAAATAGGTAACTTTACACAAATAGGGAAGATTTTTTTTTCATGTTTGAGTGATCCGTCTGTGATTTTTCATTTTAATATACTTTCATAGAAATATTTCTGTTATGTAAAAAAAAAAAAACAACTATTTTCTTTACATCACAAGTGTCACGCTCATACATTAATTCCATAGCTAATATAACATACTGACTCAACGGGCCACGGGTAGTTTAGTTTGTATATAAATGCATAAAAGTGTTAAGCTTTATTCATTATTAATAGAATAAAATCATCATACAAAATTGTATAAAATTTTAAAGACAAAAAAAAAAATAACAAGTATCTAAAAACGATCTATTCTTACAATGTTCCTAATCAAGGTTATAAAAGTCTTCAACTTTTAATTAAATACATTAAGAAAAACACTTTACCACTCTCTATCGAAACATAAATAACTCCAAAATATCAAACGTGTTAGAGATACGAGCGGCGCGCAATAAGTA